>NW_005179242.1:0-50629 GCF_000350225.1 Chondrus crispus
TCCATCCGCCGCGGGGCGTGGGGAGTGTTTTGGTCCGTGCTTTGATATAATTTTTGCAGATATTTTATGGAGCCAGTAGGCCTTCCATCCCAGGAATCTTCAATAGCGATGCCAATTTCGACGCCTAACCTCCCATCAGTCCAACCCATGGGTATAGGAGCCAGTAGCCCTTACATCCCAGGAATCTTCAATAGCGATGCCAATTTCGACGCCTAACCTCCCATCCGTCCAACCCATGGGTATAGGAGCCAGTAGCCCTTCCATCCCAGGAATCTTCAATAGCGATGTCAATTTCGACGCCTAACCTCCCATCCGTCCAACCCATGGGTATAGGAGCTAGTAGCCCTTCCATCCCAGGAATCTTCAATAGCGATGCCAATTTCGACGCCTAACCTCCCATCCGTCCAACCCATGGGTATAGAATGATCATAACGAGCGCTGCCACACGGATGAAACCAGCGATGAAACCTTCCATCCGACCAATAAGCCTTCCGTCCGAGATTCAGGACTTCCATCCGCCGCGGAGCGTGGGGAGTGTTTTGGCCCGTGCTTTGATATAATTTTTGCAGATATTTTATGGAGCCAGTAGGCCTTCCATCCCAGGAATCTTCAATAGCGATGTCAATTTCGACGCCTAACCTCCCATCCGTCCAACCCATGGGTATAGGAGCTAGTAGCCCTTCCATCCCAGGAATCTTCAATAGCGATGCCAATTTCGACGCCTAACCTCCCATCCGTCCAACCCATGGGTATAGGACTTCCATCCGCCGCGGGGCGTGGGGAGTGTTTTGGCCCGTGCTTTGATATAATTTTTGCAGATATTTTATGGAGCCAGTAGGCCTTCCATCCCAGGAATCTTCAATAGCGATGCCAATTTCGACGCCTAACCTCCCATCAGTCCAACCCATGGGTATAGGACTTCCATCCGCCGCGGAGCGTGGGGAGTGTTTTGGCCCGTGCTTTGATATAATTTTTGCAGATATTTTATGGAGCCAGTAGGCCTTCCATCCCAGGAATCTTCAATAGCGATGCCAATTTCGACGCCTAACCTCCCATCCGTCCAACCCATGGGTATAGGAGCTAGTAGCCCTGCCGTCCCAGGAATCTTCAATAGCGATGCCAATTTCGACGCCTAACCTCCCATCCGTCCAACCCATGGGTATAGAATGATCATAACGAGCGCTGCCACACGAATGAAACCAGCGATGAAACCTTCCATCCGACCAATAAGCCTTCCGTCCGAGATTCAGGACTTCCATCCGCCGCGGAGCGTGGGGAGTGTTTTGGCCCGTGCTTTGATATAATTTTTGCAGATATATTATGGAGCCAGTAGGCCTTCCATCCCAGGAATCTTCAATAGCGATGCCAATTTCGACGCCTAACCTCCCATCTGTCCAACCCATGCGTATAGGGTATAGGAGCCAGTCGCCCTTTCATCCCAGGAATCTTCAATAGCGATGTCAATTTCGACGCCTAACCTCCCATCCGTCCAACCCATGGGTATAGGAGCTAGTAGCCCTGCCGTCCCAGGAATCTTCAATAGCGATGCCAATTTCGACGCCTAACCTCCCATCCGTCCAACCCATGGGTATAGAATGATCATAACGAGCGCTGCCACACGGATGAAACCAGCGATGAAACCTTCCATCCGACCAATAAGCCTTCCGTCCGAGATTCAGGACTTCCATCCGCCGCGGAGCGTGGGGAGTGTTTTGGCCCGTGCTTTGATATAATTTTTGCAGATATATTATGGAGCCAGTAGGCCTTCCATCCCAGGAATCTTCAATAGCGATGCCAATTTCGACGCCTAACCTCCCATCTGTCCAACCCATGGGTATAGGCCTTCCATCCCAGGAATCTTCAATAGCGATGTCAATTTCGACGCCTAACCTCCCATCCGTCCAACCCATGGGTATAGGAGCTAGTATCCCTTCCAACCCAGGAAACTTCAATAGCAATGCTCATTTCCACACCTAACCACCCATCCGTCCAACCCAGGGGTATGGAATGATCATAACGAGCGCTGCCACACGGATGAGACCAGCGATGAAACCTTCCATCCGACCAATAAGCCTTCCGTCCGAGATTCAGGACTTCCATCCGCCGCGGAGCGTGGGGAGTGTTTTGGCCCGTGCTTTGATATAATTTTTGCAGATATTTTATGGAGCCAGTAGGCCTTCCATCCCAGGAATCTTCAATAGCGATGCCAATTTCGACGCCTAACCTCCCATCTGTCCAACCCATGGGTATAGGCCTTCCATCCCAGGAATCTTCAATAGCGATGTCAATTTCGACGCCTAACCTCCCATCCGTCCAACCCATGGGTATAGGAGCTAGTAGCCCTTCCATCCCAGGAATCTTCAATAGCGATGCCAATTTCGACGCCTAACCTCCCATCCGTCCAACCCATGGGTATAGAATGATCATAACGAGCGCTGCCACACGGATGAAACCAGCGATGAAACCTTCCATCCGACCAATAAGCCTTCCGTCCGAGATTCAGGACTTCCATCCGCCGCGGAGCGTGGGGAGTGTTTTGGCCCGTGCTTTGATATAATTTTTGCAGATATTTTATGGAGCCAGTAGGCCTTCCATCCCAGGAATCTTCAATAGCGATTTCAATTTCGACGCCTAACCTCCCATCCGTCCAACCCATGGGTATAGGAGCTAGTAGCCGTTCCATCCCAGGAATCTTCAATAGCGATGCCAATTTCGATCCGTCCAACCCATGGGTATAGGAGGTAGTAGACCTTCCATCCCAGGAATCTTCAATAGCGATGCCAATTTCGACGCCTAACCTCCCATCCGTCCAACCCATGGGTATAGGACTTCCATCCGCCGCGGAGCGTGGGGAGTGTTTTGGCCCGTGCTTTGATATAATTTTTGCAGATATTTTATGGAGCCAGTAGGCCTTCCATCCCAGGAATCTTCAATAGCGATGTCAATTTCGACGCCTAACCTCCCATCCGTCCAACCCATGGGTATAGGGATAGTCGTAAGAGGGCCGGTGCGTTGGAGGAGGGGCAACAGGAGTACGGAAGGGGAGCGGTGTGGTTCCAGAGAACGTGCGGATGAGATTGTCTCATACAGTATGTGGTCATTCAGGGGGGGGGAAGGAGTGGAACGGACAGAGTAAGTGAGATCAGTAGTGAACCAATAGACGCGCGTTACGAGGAGCGCCAGCCAGTAGATGCGCGTCGGGATTCAGGGGCGTGAATAGGGGAACCGCGAATGATATCGTGACGGCGACGAACGGGATCAATGACGCGACATGACAGCGAGGATGACGTCCATCCGGCCAACGGTTGCGGTCGGATGCATGTCGGCAATTTTCGACGTCCATCCGGTATGATAAAATAATCAAATTTGGCCCTGTGCGCATTGAAATTTTTCCAGATTTTTTTCTAGCCAATGTGCACTCCGTCAGACCGAAGTAAATTTGCGCTTAATTTCAGCCCACCTGAACGCGCGTCTGTTCGGACATGGGTATAGAGTCCATCCCCTGCTGGGGTCTTCCCTCCCCTGACCTTGACAAGAAGAATGGGAACGTCTTCCTCTCGGACGCCCCCTTGAGCCTCCTCTTCCTCTTCCGCGTCTTGCGGCTGACCCACGACCGCCCCCACGTCGTTGATTGAAATCCGCACTACGGCCTCTCCCGCGACCGCCAGCGCCATTTTCAAATGCCCCACCTGCAGTTGCTGTGCATTGCGTATCGTTTGCGCTAGCTCCTGTCAATGTGCCGGTGATCTGAGAAGCCGTTGTGGGCACAAGAACAGCGTCAGGAACTTTGGAAGCCATCTCCATTAACCCAAGTGCTGGGAGAGACACAGGTTTGGATTGCCACCACCGATTTGAGAGCTTGAAAATCAGGGTACTTCCACTCAGCGAGCTCAGTGTAGTGACCGAGTCATTTCAATCCATATGGATGCGATTGGTTCTTTATGGACGTTCTAAAATACTCCTACAAACGGGTCTCTTGATCAGTATACTGATCATGGGGCCGAAACCACAAAATTGCCAAAAATGCCTCTTGACCAGTATACTGGTCATGGCAGGTATTAGGGATATGCACTCTGCATGCTGATTTCCGTTCACCGCCAGCCGGTTCTGTAGACCTAATTTTGAGTAAGTTTTTGTCACATGCTATTTAATTTATTCAGAATTTAGGATCGAACTGAGCGCGCCGTCGAGCACTCGACGGCCACGCTCGTCGTCCCCACAGAAATGGCAAGTGAGGGTCTCCTTTAAGACAGCCTGGACAGCCATGGGTGCATGTATATTTTCGCAATTTTCAAGATATTACATGCCCAATAATGTAATGTATTGTGTCAGCGTGTAACGGTTGAAGGACAAGCACAGTATGTATGTCTTTGTAGTTTTACTTTTTATAAACATACTGCGCGTGTCTTTCCCGAATGGACTGGCTCCTCCATTCTTTAAAAGGATGGCATAGAACTACAACATAATTTCTATGCCATACCTAAAAGAATTGTCAAAGGAGGAGTACAGTATCCACTAGTACTAAAGAGGATGGTCGGGGAGATTGAAGGCAAGGACATAAGCGATTGTATGGAGATTAGTTGTAGAGTGAAAGGATAGTTTATTATAGTCTAGCAGGTACTGTATTGTTCTAAGTTTCAGCTACGATTTCTATAAAAGGCGCGGCGTTCGGACGGGGAAAGCAAAAGGGGTCAGGCACAATCACTCACTAACCCTGAGAGCCACCCAACCTGCAACCCCAAGTGTGTCCAACTTAAGAACCGCTTTGCAAAACCATTCAACACAAGTAAGTCACTCTGTTCATTTTAATAACCCTGCGCGCCGCTAAAAGTGGTAGCATCGCCAAATCGATCTAACCCTATTTTTTACCAAACATTTTCCAGTGTGCGAAATCAACACCAACAGCGCAGATTCCACACGTGGCACAGGCACCACCAATAGCGAGCCGGAGCCAATTATCGTCGAAAAACAAGGCGAAATTCAAGCTCAGAGCCAATCTACCTCGGCTAACAAGATTGCAACACCGCTGCCGGCTGAAAAAGAGTTAATTTTTAATATTGCTCTGGAAAGGGGTGGGCTCGACCGTGGGGCTACCTTCGAGCTACCGCCGGCTAACGCAGGACCGAGTGGAGAGAAGTGCTCCACTTGTCAACTTAACAAGCCGTACAACCAATCGTGGCCGGAGCACAACCGGTCTGAGTCCCATATAAGGCACCTCATTTTAAGCCGTGGATTCGGCCCTGCTGTGGAAAACCTTAACCGCAAGCACTCTAATATCCTTACAATAAGGTGCGATTTATGTCATACGAACTACAGGAACGCCTTATTGTTTAACGCGCATAAGGTTGAAGACGAGCACCGCCGCCGTGTCAAGGAACTACATCGACTAGTACACATGGCATCGAGCAAGGGCGTGATTGGACGTTAGACAAAGGTTACTAAACCGAGGAAAACGAACCCCGGTGTACTATCGAAGACCTTGGGGCACTTCAAGAAATACTCCAAACGTTCAATTTAGAGGTATTGACTACAGTAGAAATTTTGCATTAAAAAATTGCCTTGTTTGAAAATTTCAAAATTGTCTACTGTACACTATGGAGCCAGATTCAATAATCCAAATGCAAAATGAGATCAGCTCTCTCCGCCAGCAAGTAGCTCAAGCTAATCAGTCATTACAGGAGCAAATAGCTCAGACAAATCAAGCTGTTGCTATCGCCACCCAATCTATTTCTAACGTAAATACCACGAATAGCAATAGCAATAGCCTTCTGTTAAAAACTGACAAACCTGAAAAATTCAACGGTGAAAATGCCCGAAGCTGGTTGAAAAGTATAGCAAATATTTTTGCAGCGCACAGCAATACAATCGATGACAATACGAAAATCAACTATGCCGTAAGCTATATGACGGGTGCGGGACTACAATGGTGGGAGTTAGCAATCCTAAATGACAATGCTATAACATCATATGATGAGTTTCAAAAAGAACTATTAAACTATTTTGAACCTGTGAACAGAGAGTAGACCGCAAGAAAAATGTTGAGTGATCTAAAACAAATGGGCAAGTTAACCTTAGTCCGGGAATATAATAGAGAGTTCTCAAGATGGCTCTTGCAGATCCCAAGTATGACATCTGCGGAACAGATATTCCACTACAGCCAGGGACTTAAGACCCGCACAAGAATCGAGGTCGAGCGGGCGGAACCACAATCATTACAAGACGCTATGAAAATTGCGGACAGACTTGATAGTCTCTTCAATAGTGGTCAAAACTACTTTGGATTCGCAAGATCAACGCCTAATTTCTCCTCTGCGCCTACACCAATGCAAATTGGGAACATGCAACCGCGCAGAGGTACGAAACTGTCCCCAGCAGAAAAATCGCGAAGAATGGAGCATAGGTTATGCTTCGTCTGTGGTAAACAAAACTGCATATCCAGAAACCACTACAACAATCAGAGGCCTAGACCTAACTCGTTCACCCAAAAGAAAAACTAGTTGTTCCGTTAAATGAAGTCGGCACATTGGCGGATAAATGTACTATAGCCGAAGACAAAACTACAAAAACACAAAAAAATGATAAAAAACAAAAAGACAAAAAGAAGCAGTATTCAAGAGAGAACAACGGTAAAGAGTCCGTCAAAGTATGTACATTCTCACCATACAAGAAGAGAACAAATACAAAGAGGCAAGCTCTACTATTATTCAACGGGGAGGTGCAAGATGCAACCGACAATTCCCGTTGCACTATTCTGGTAGACAGTGGGTGCGAAGAAATAGTAATATCAAAGGCATATGCAGAGAAATTGAAGTTGAGAAAGGGGAATACTAACCTGAGTGCAGAACTATGGGAACGAACACTTGTTCCTATGGAACGGTGTTGCGAGAACCTTATCATACGGATTGGGGAAGCTACCATTACCGTACGGCCATACGTGGTGGACTGGATTGCTTACGACTTAATCCTAGGCAAAGCGTGGTTATCCGAAGCCAACCCTTTAATCGATTGGAAAATGAACCGTATGCTCCTTAAGCAGGAAGAAAGGTTAATAACTCTGGACGCAGAGGCTCATAAGCATGAGGAAGCCCGCCTGACATACATGCTTACGAGTAAACAGTTCGTGAGGTTAGCGAGAAAGCAGAATAGCACCATATATCATGTCGTATTGAAACCTTCTCAAGAGGAAGGAGAAAATACTATAGAGACTAGTGAAAAGGACGATTACATGAAACAGTTAGACGGACTCCTGGGAGAATACAGATGCGTATTCCCGCAGGATCTGCCTAAAGGATTGCCTCCGAAAAGATCCGTTGAAATGAGAATAGACTTAGAAATGGATGCAAGACCCAAAACGGGTCCCATCTATAAACTTTCAAGAAAAGAGCTGGAAGAAATGAAGAACCAGCTAGAAGAAGCCCTTGAAAATGGATTCATACGCCCAAGTATAAGTCGTTGGGGTAGCCCTGTCCTGTTCACTCCAAAGAAAGACGGTGGCCTAAGAATGTGCATCGATTATCGAGCACTCAACAAACAGACTATTAAGAACCAAGTACCCTTACCGAAAATCGATGAAGTATGGGATCAAGTAGGAGGATCGAAATACTTCTCCACCATTGATCTAAGATCGGGGTATCATCAAATAAGGTTGAGGGATGCTGATATTCAAAAGACAGCATTCCGAACTAGATATGGTCAATACGAATACCTAGTAACGCCCTTTGGATTAACAGGGGCTCCAGGATGCTTCCAGACACTCATGAACAATATCTTCAGACCACACTTACATAAGTTTGTCCTTGTCTACTTACACGACATCCTTATCTACAGTAAAACGAAAGAGGATCATCTGAACCATCTTAGGACAATACTGCAAATATTGAAGGAGCATCAACTATACGGGAAGCTTTCAAAGTGTAAATTCCTTTGTCATAATCTTGAGTACCTTGGCCACATAATAAGTGAGAATGGTATTCAAGTGTGTAGTATAACCCCCCCCCTGGGGCTTTATTTTAGATTAGATCAACTCAGAATCGGATCGGTTACTGTAGAGCTCGATTCTCTACAGTACCACCACGTGTAACCCCGAGTACAGGGGGCGCACGTGTACACGTGTACGCGCGGGACCGAAGAGCGCGCACACACACGTGTACTGTCAGCCCCGATGGCTGACAGTATTACAGTGTCGACCGACCGCTACAGTACGTCGCTACAGTACATCGGTACTGTACTATTATGATAGGTTATTATGTACATTAAATATGGAGCGGACCGGCGGCGGTGGAGGAGGACAAGCACGGACTTGTCACCCACCGACCGTCAAGGTCCGACTTCCCGCTTATTCTAAGGTAGCGCTCGCTAACCACCTTAGAGCGGCACCGAGCGCGGGTTGAGGACGCGCGCGGTACGCCCACGAGCCGGCTCCGCCTCCGCCCGTCGGTACTGGATCGTTACCCAGTACCGCGCCGGGGCGTCGAGGCGTCGAACCGCTCGCGCGTACCGGCGTCCTCTCCGTTCCCGCTCTACCACGCTACCCGGGCCCGGTGCCGTTAGCTGGTGTCCTGCTTCACCCCCGTCTTCCCGATCGGACGGGGTCTCGGTCGAACTGTGCATACACCCCTATCGCTGGGGGTGTTTATGCTACAGTGGTCTCCCGACCTAGAAGACCCTGGAGTCCGATCTCCGAGAAGACTTCCGCTTCCCTCCGCGAACCGATCGCGTCGAGATGAGCCAAGAGTTTGAGCCCTCGATCCGCTCCGAAGCGGCGGATCTGAGTCCGGCCGCTGTGCAGTCCCCATCCGCCACGTCGGGCGACGGCGACGCAGGTCCTCGTGACCGCGAACCGTCGCTCGGTTCCTCCGAGGAAAGAGCGGCGGCGATGTTCGAACGCAAAGCCGAATACATCGAGGAAGTCCGTACTTCCCTTCGGATCGATGTATCGGACCATGTATACACTCGATGCATGGCCGAACTCCGCTCCCTGCGTGAAGGGAGGTTCGATAGAGTGACGCAGTCCTTAGAGAATCTCCGAGCACTGATCGACGAGTTACACTCGCGGATAGTGCTCGTCGAAGACTCCCGTTTCGCCTCGCCCGGACCGTCCGGACAAGGTCGTCCTGAGAGGCCGACCTCGGTGAGACGACCCGAGGACCGAACCTCTCCGTCCGCAGAGCAATTGGGTGCGTTCGCGCACCTCTCCGCTGAGCTCGACGCCACTCGTCGGCGTGCTCGCGACATGGAACGTACCATGGCCGAAAGGCTACCCGGTGCCCCCTCGAGAGGGCCCGGTGGTACCGTACCTCCGAGCGCCGCCGCCCCCGAAGGTTGGCGTCCGACTGGTGCCGCTACCAGTCGGACTGCAGAAGGAAGCCGTCCTCCTATAGACGCGAACTTCGCGTCTGAGACCCAAGCCTTGCCGCCTATCGCCGGAAGTAGGCGGCAAGTGGACCGCGTATCGTACGCGGACGAAAAGGACCGTGGAGGAGCCGCCCGCGGGTCCGGACAACCGATGTTCTCCGTCGATCCCCGCTGGGGCGGCTACCCGCCGGCGAGTTACGCCGAGCATCCAGGTCCGGTAGACGTCCGTACGCTACAGGTTACCTCCTTCGGCACGCTGGGTCCCGCTGAACCCGAGCTCGAGCCGGTACATACGATGATCCAAGAGTTCAGCGCCGTTGCTGACTATCGTATGTACCGCTTGGATAACACCTCGAGGCTCGTTACCTCGGGTGACGCGGGACGGATCCCGAAGTACGTCCAACGCTGTCGTGGGATCCCTCCCACGATGCGCAGCTTCGACGGCACCGACCCGATCCAGCTGCTGCCGTTCTTGAAGGATATCCGAATCACCTTCAACGCGCAACACCTGACCGAAGGTGTTGCGGTACGAGTCCTCGCGCACTTCCTCGAGCGCGACGCGGAGCGCCTGTATACGAGTTATACCATGCGTGGCCTCCGCGCCGGCCAGCTCCACGACGACGTCAGCTGGCCGGGGCTCGTGAATCAACTCTTAAAACGCTACCTCACGGACGACGTGTTAGGTGAAGCGTACGACGCTGTCGCTACGGCGCGACAGCAATCGCATGAGACGGAAAGCACGTTTGCTGACCGACTCGAGACTGCCGCGTTCCGATGCACGGCAGTCTTCTCCGAACAGTCCCTCGCGCACTACTTCGTGCGGGGACTTGCACCGGCAACCCGTGCCGCAGTATCCGAAACTGTGCAAAGGCTGCCAGGCAGTCAGAAGACCGATCTTCCGACCATCCGCCGTATCGCCACGGCGGAAGGTACAACGTACCGCGCTCGGCGCGGTTTACCTCTGCCGGATTCGAAACCGGCAGGGAAGGCTGGCAGGACTACGAAGTCCGCCGCGACAAGTTCGCCCGCCTCGACCCTCCATATCGGGGAGGATGAGTGGCAGGCCGACCCTGTCCTCATTACGCAAGGAGCAGGGCCCGTGGGGGCACGAACCCCCTCACCGATGTCGACCGGAACGACATCGAGTTACGCGACCGCCTTCACGGCCACTCCAAGAGTGGCAACGGGTACGGACCCCCGGGTCGCAGAGCTCGACATATCGAGCCGAGATGCAGGAGGCGAAGCGCCTCGCGTGCCCCTCCTCACCGATGAGGAGTGTAGCATAAACACCCCCAAACGGCGGGGGTGTATGCACGCAGTTCAGTAGCAGACTCCGGATCGGCGGAAGACGGAACACACGCAAAGGGAACGGACACGGGTCCTGGTAGCGTGGTAGAGCGGGAAGGGTGGCAGGCGCGAGTGATTGCGCAGCGGAGCGGATCGACGCCTCAACGCCCCGGAGCGACACTGGGTAGCGGACCAGTGTCGACGGGCGGAGGCGGATCGCTGCACGCGCGCGCACTGTAGCGCCTGCACCCCGCGTCGGTTCCCTTACCTAAACGAGACGCGAGAGCGGACTCGTGTTTTAGGTTAAGCGGTGGGTTGTCGACCAAGGCGGAAGGTCGTGGACAAGCCCGTGCTTGTCCCTTTCCTCCGCCGTCGGTCGCTCCCTTATTTAATGTACAAGTGTTCGGTTATCATACCAGACTACAGTATCATGCTACCGTAGCCGGCGCGAGTCGTCGCGCGCGGTGGCTCTGTCAGCTATCGAGCTGACAGTACACGTGTGTGCCACGTGTGTGTGCGCACGCCCTGCACACGTGTGGTACACGTGTGGGCACGTGGAGGCTCGTGTGGGCTGTAAGGTTCGTGCCTTACAGCCCCTGATCTAAACCTAATCGAATCGACGGCGCATATACCACAAGAAGGCGCGGCACGCGGCGACCTTCGCCTCAACGGACGGCAGCGCGTACGTGTGCTGGCTATGCCGTACGTACGGGCATGCTATGTACGCGTGCCCGTTCCTGTCGCCGGAACAGCGAATGTTCACGGCGTACAGGAACTACCGCTACCAGATGGAGACGCGCCCCGGTGCGCGTAATCTCCTCCGGCAAGCGGAGGGCGAGGGCCGTCCTCCGCGTCAAGGTTTCCCGAATCGAACGGGTGGGGGCGCACGCTTCGCCCCCCGTGGAGGCGGGTACCGTCGTAACGAAGTCGATCGTCGGGATCGACCCGCCTATCGCCAGGCGGACACAAGGTACCCCCGACAAGGAGAAAGAGGGGACCGAGACCGTTCTCGGTTACCCCAACAGGTACAAAATGCGATAATGTACCTGCAAGACTGGGTAGAGGATCCGTACCCTCCAGCCACGGAGGGTCACGAAGGAGAGCCGACTCGCTTCGTCCCCCATATCCTGCGACGACCGGACGCCGCACGTCAAGGCCCGGAAGTACCGGAGTACTTCGCCAAGGCCGCCGAGCCGCAGTGGGGGAATCGTCCCGACCCACGCGACCGGCTACCGGAAGAGGACCTGGCCGTCGATAGCCAGGAGGTTAGCTCCGATAGCACGGGTAGTTCGAAAAAAGGGTAAAGACGGTTACGTACACGCGGTCGCGTGAGCCGTCTTTTCCCCACGAACTAGACCCGACCCCGCGTGCTCGCCAAGGACACGGGGGGTATTGTCCAATAATACATCCCCCGCTTCCGGAGGCGGGCACGGGAGCTCCTGTAATGCCAATACAGGAGGGAGCGCACGTCGAGGCCTCCGAAGGCCCGACGTTAGGAGAACAAGACACCGGGACAGCCGACGTCCCGGTGAGGCGTAACGATGGCGACGGGGGCAACGACGACCGAAACGATTCGGTCAACCCCCTGACTCCCGCGAGCCCAAGGTCGCCGGAGAAAGGTCCGTGTCGTACGGACTCGAGTAATCCGAGGGGCGTCACTGATCCGCGGACGCCCCAAGGAAGGGGGAGAAGGAAACGCAAGCGGGGCCAGCACCGAAATCGAGGGCCCCGGCGGAACGACCTCACCGATAAGGTCGCCCCGAAGGTTGTCAACGGCGTCATTTGCCTCCTGACGTCGAAGATCTACAACGTCCTCGGCTCGATAGACACAGAGGGAAATGCATTTAAACCCCGCACGATCGCTGTTGATACGTGCTCGGGGTATAATCTGGTGAGGAAGGCCGACCTTCCCCCCGATTGGACGCGTTACGTCGTGCACGACGCACCTCTGCCACGATTGGCAGGCGCGAATAGCAACCCCCTCAAGCTTTCGGCCGTCGTCCGCCTGGCGGTGCGGTTGAGGAACACGGTGTTCCGAATTCCGTTCGTAGTCGCGGACCAGCTCGCCGTGCCGGTCCTTCTCGGCACGGCCTTCATCGATACGCACGTGCGATGTATCGACATCGAAGCTCAACGAATGGAGCTACGCCAAGGCGGTTCCGTCGCCATCGTTGACGGAAAGGGGGAGTCGACTCCCCCTACCAGGCGACACGGGCGACGCACGGGTCGGCCAGACGTACGCGAGGAGGCCCCGCAAGCGATCCGAATCGCCCGCTGGGTTACCATCCCCGCGATGTCACAAGCCCGCGTGCGTGTGACAACCGCGGGGAGGGGCCTCGTGTTCCTGGAACCCAAGCCCTCACTCCAACACCGACATGGAGTGAGGCTGACGAATGGCGTCGCGGAGGTCCTACCGAATCAGACCTTCGACGTCATCGTCGCGAATTTCTCACGACGAGAAAGGAGGCTTCCGAAGCACACCGTCGTGGGATACGCGAAGCGCAACCCCCTCGCGATCCTCACTCCCGAACGTAAGGTCGCCGAGGGGATCGCGCACGCGCTACACCTGACCGACTTGACCGATCAAGTCGGTGGGGTAGGAGTTGGCCGATCCAACTCCGACGATAAGACCACCGTCGGGGGACCCGGTCGAACGGTCACCTTTAGGCCAACCGACGGCGAGGGGTACTGTACTCCCCCAGCAAAAGGCTCCCGAAAATCCACCGATGGATTGGGAAAAAGAGATCGACCTGTCATACATCGATGATGACAAGCTCCGTGGCCACGTGCTCGAGATGCTCCGTAAGCACTCGAGTTTGTGGAGCGGTGCGCTTGGAACGATCCAAGCCACGGAGCACCGCATCCCCCTCGAACCGGGAACGAAACCGATTCGTTCTATGCCCTATCGGGAGGGCCCGGCCGTGCGCGAAATGGTTGCGAAAGAGGTCAACAAGATGTTGAACGCAGGGGTTATCGAACCCGCGAGCACCGAGTGGGCGTCCCCGGTGGTGCTCGTACCGAAGAAAGACGGCTCTCTTCGGTTCTGCGTAGACTACCGGCGTCTCAACGCGAAGACGGCAGCGGATTCGTATCCGCTGCCACGGATGGACGACTGCATCGACTCGTTAGGAGATGCAGCCGTCTTCACCACGCTGGACTGCAATTCCGGTTATTGGCAGATCCCGGTCGCTCCGGAAGACCGGGATAAGACCACGTTTACGACGCACATGGGCAGGTTTCGCCACTTGCGCATGCCGTTTGGACTCAAAGGGGCACCGGCCACCTTCCAACGTGCGCTCGACATAATACTCTCCGGAGTCCGCTGGCAAATATGCCTCGTCTATCTCGACGACGTGATCGTGTTCTCCCGTACGCACGGAGAACACGCGAGGCATCTCGATACCGTCTTGAGCTTACTGCGGAGTTCCGGTATCTCCCTTAAGCTCAAGAAGTGCAGCTTCTTCCGACCGAAGGTGCACTACCTGGGGCACGTCATCTCCTCAGGCAAGTTGAGCGTGGCCGATACGGCGGCCGACGCTTTCAAGACGTTCACGTTCCCGAGGACGTTGACGCAAGTGCGCTCGTTCCTCGGGGCGTGTAACGTATACCGCCGATTCGTTAAGGGGTTCGCTAAGATTGCGCGTCCTCTGACCGACATGACGCGCAAGGATTCGGATCCCGATTTCTATAACCCCACGGAGCTGCAACTTCAGGCGTTCGAGAACCTTAAGAAGTGCATGATCGCTCCGCCGATCCTCGCGTTGCCCCGGCACAGTCGTCCGTACATGATAGACACCGACGCGAGTGCCTACCAGCTCGGCTGCACCTTACTTCAGGAGCACGAAGAGCCGAACGACTGGCGCCCCGTGGGGTATTGGTCGTACTCACTGTCCGATATTGAGCGCAACTACAGCGCTACCGAACGCGAGTGCTTCGCCGTAGTGTGGGCCGTCCGCACACTACGGCCGTACGTAGAAGGCACGAAGTTCACCGTACGGACGGACCACGACGCCCTCCGATGGCTCATGTCCCTCACCGAGAGTTCCGGAAGACTCACCCGGTGGCGGCTCCGTCTGGCTGAATACGATTTCACCATTCAGTACCGCCCCGGGCGCGTGCACCAGGTGCCCGATGCCCCGTCACGCCTCGTGTCGCCTCGTGTCGCCGATGACCTTCGCTCCACCGTCGAGGTGGATGACGACATCCCCACTTTCGACGGGGGCACGACAGTTCGAGACGTATCGAACGAGCTCGCGGACCACGCTTGTACCGCGAGCTGTGATCATCAGGCCGTCCATGTCTTCGTAACGACACGGAATCAAGCCGAAGCCCGAACAAGGTCGCGCACATGGACCCGCGACGAACCGCGAGGTGACGACGAAGCCCCCGCTCTCCAAGGACCCAATTCGTTTTGGGAGGAGAACGACGAGTTCGACGCCGCCGACATCCAGCGCGCCGAAGACCCCGAGGCTGGCGCGCTCGACTCCCCGGTCGCCCCACCGCAGGACGACCTTCCGGCCCCTCTTACGATAGAGGAGATAGCCGAGGAGCAACGCGTGGATGACTTCTGCCAAACCGTTTTGGCACGACAGTCAGAGTCCCAGGACTCCGCGTTCTTCGAGGACCACCAAGGGGTGCTCAAGCGGAGACACCCCTTCGACCCTGATATCGTTCAGGTCGTGGTACCTCGGACGCTCCGCGCCAGGCTCCTTCGCCTGAGCCACAACCCGGCCATCGCGGGGCACCCGGGCCAGAACCGTATGTACTACGCACTTCGACGCGAGTACTACTGGCCCCACCTGGCTGCAGACGTCGCAGCCACGGTGCGAGGGTGTCGAACCTGCGCGATGAACCGGGTGAAGCTGAGGAAACATCTCAACCGATTGAGATTGTTTCCAGCTAAGAGGCCCCTCGAGAGCCTCGCGATCGACATCTTGGGGCCGCTCCCCAAGACGAAGACAGGAAAACGGTTCCTGCTCGTGATTACGGACCGCTTCAGTAAGCTAACGCAAGTCGTTGCGCTCCGCACGATAACAGCGCACACGGTCGCAGTTGCGTTCTGCGACTCGTGGGTGTTCAAGTATGGCGTCCCTCGCACGTTGCTTTCGGACAACGGCCCTCAGTTTAATGCCAAGTTCTTCCACAGCACGTGCCGCGTTCTGGGGATAACGAATTTGTACACTTCGGCGTACCATCCCCAGACGAACGGGCAAGTCGAGCGATATAACCGAACAATCGTCTCGATGCTGCGGAACTACGTGGGTGAACACCAGGACGACTGGGATATGTACGTGGGGCCGCTTACGTATGCGTACAACTCCCACATACATCGCACCACACGCACCACGCCGTTCGAGCTCGTGCTCAGCAGGCCACCGCCGGAGTTCTCTCTCCGACGGGCGGACGGCGACGCGCCCCCTTCTGATAGGGGGAACCAACGTGCCGAGTTCCTCAAGACCTTGGATTCGACTATCCAGAAGGCCTACGGAAGCCTGCGTCGCACGCAGGCTCGCTACAAGCGCAACTTCGATAAGCGCATACGACGTATTAATTCCCGCCTCCGTCCCGGAGAATACGTATATCTGAACCCCACCGATGGGGCTAAGACATCGAACAAGCTCGCCTCGCCCGCTGTCGGACCCTACCGCGTGCTCGCCAATGACCGCCGAACCATCACGATCGATCGTGATGGCGTCACCGAGCGAGTCTCCGCCAACCGCTGCGTGTACGCGGCGTCTCCGATAGACGCGCCACGAGCAAGTACGACGACCCCGCGGGACCTCGCCGATAAGGTCACCGCGGGAACGCAGTATGCCGTCGAACGGCTACTGAGACATCGAGTCATGGAAGACGGAACTACGGAGTTCCTCATCAAGTGGGCGGATTACGACGCGCCCACTTGGACTGCGCGGACTCACGTCCCGGAGGAGTTGGTGTCTCGTTACGCCCAACGCCTCCGGAGACGAACCGGCAGAGATCTCACCCAATCCGTGAACGCGGACGTTCACGCTTAAGGGGGGGGCCCTCAACCGCTCCTTCGCGGATTAACCCCAGCCTGCACGAACAGACTAAAAAGGGGAACCGAAGGAGGACGGTGGACCCTATCGGAGGGTCACAGCCGGGGACGTGTTCAAGTCAAGTCGTCTTGACTTCTCGGGCGTCAAGGACGCGACACATAAGAACAGGACAGTACGAACTGCCTGAAGAAAAAGGTTGGGCCCTCGTAATGACCGACATTACGAGGACCGCGAAACCCGGTTCGGAGCGGAAAAGTCGGACGACCCGCCCCCGAACAGGATTGCCGGACGATCCGTTAAGTCCAGCAACCACGGCGAGGAGGGGCGCCCGACGAACGAGGAGATCAACAGTGGGATCACGAGAGCCCTCGGTGGGAAGAGTAAGCGACCAAGAATGCCCGTCGCTTTGGTCTCAGTATAACCGAGAAGGGGGAGGCTCACGTCGAGCTTTCAATCAGCATCCGTGTCGGAGAGCCCGGCAGAAGACCGGATCATGACCCTCCCGGTGTGGGTCGTGCGCGAGGAAGCGCGCAAAACGCGTCGGCAGGTGCACAGACGAGCGAGGCTGCATTCGCCACAGCAGTAGCGAGGATAGTTATGGAAGGGGGGTTAAGCGAAAGCAACTCAGCCTGAGGGGCACCAGTATATGCGCACAGACGCGATACACCCCAAAACCGCCGCCGACACATGCCCCATAATAGGGAAAATTACGGGGGAGGAGAACGTGGCACGTGAGCGAGTGCGCGCCATGCGCCAACACCGGTTGCGTCACCACCAAATCACCCCGCCATGACCCCACTAAAATAACGGAAAATCAACGGTGGCAATTACACCAGCACGTGCAGGGCACACGGGGGTACTGTACGCCATACCAAAAGCAAGGAGAAGGCCGACGGCGCTGAGCTAGGGTACAACGGGTACCGGACAGGAGGTACACAAGTCCGCCCCCTCACCGAAGGAGAGGAAGGTGCGAATACGACAAACGGACGCCGCGCAATCCCGGCGCCGGCACCCCCAAGCCAACCGAACGGCTTTCCCCACAGTCACCTCCACACGCATCCGGCCGCGTACTACTCGCGCGAGATGCCCGAGCCGTTCTCCCGCGAGCTGCTCTCGCGCGTGCGAGCCCGCGCCCCACCCCGCCGTCGAAGGCGAGGGGCGCGGTAGAACGCGAACCCCCGACAGCTGACGCCTCTAACATCTCCACTGCGCTTCGCACGTCTCCTTCGATTTCCCGCATACAGGACACAGGTCGCACCAGGCCTAACTTACGAGACAAAGACCCAAAGAAGACCCGGGACGCGCGACCGAGGCGAATTCTGTCCGGGAAGACGTGGCACGGCGCCGCCCGCACGCCGCGCCGTCTACGAGCCAAGAACAGCACCCCAAAAGATCGGGACGCTTCGGGGACGGACCCGACGAACCGGCGGCCGCTCCGAGGACGGCCCTTGGAGGTAAAGGACGCCGGCATACTTGACAGACAGTACGTCCTAGCGGGAGACCTGTAAAGGGGTCTTGCTAAAAGGAACTGAGCCCCCACCCGGACGAGGGGAGAGAACGAACGACCGAATCGGGCACTGGCCGCACCGGCGGGGGTGTGAAGGGAGGAGCGTCCTCGAGCATCCGATCGTACCGGCGCACGCGGACCCACGGAGGAGTCATTTCCCGCGCGCTACCACGCCGCCTCCCGCCGCTGATCCGCCGTGAGGAGGAAGACCGACGGGGTCAAATCCCGCTAACAATAACCCCGTCACGTCTACTTCCTCGGACAGACGTGAACCGTCCAGAACAACCGAAAGAAGCGCGACGCTGGCTTCGGCCGATTGGATCGCATCCTTCGAGCGCCCTAGCCAACCTTCCGAACTGCGACGAAGAGAGCGACTACTAGTGGGACGAGATCGAGTAGCCGCCGTCGCGTAGGGGGAATGTACTCTCCGACGCGACGCACGAGTCGGACATCGAGAGGGGAAGAGACCCTCGGTTCGAGAATATGCGCAAGGGACGTGCATGGGGATGGGCAGCGGGCAATCGAGCGTACCGCCCTCAGCCAGCCGCAAGAAAACCCTCCGGGGTCAGCTGTGATCCCTTGCGCGAGGGACGCGACGGAAACTGAGGTCACCAGGCAGACGGCCATCGGGCGCACCATGGTGAAAGAGAACTCGCCCGACGAGGACTAGCGATCATGAGGAATCGACCCCTGACGGACAGGGGGTGACAGGGGAAACCCACAACAGACGTGTCGTAGGGAGTACCAAAGGATCGTGATGGACAAAGAGAAGCAAACCGCACGGGAAATACGCGAGGAAGAACTCGGAGCTATGAGAGAGCATGGCCTTCCTTCCACCGGTGGAGGTCCACACTGATGATCGCTGCTGTAAGTCAAGCCCGACCTTCCTGGCGCGAGACGGTATATATATCGCCTCAGGAAGAACCGCGACTATATCCCTTACGTTTTCCGTTGAACGGGTCACGTTGACCCTGAGACTGCCATGCCCGGAGGCCGTCCCACCCCGCACTATAAGAATGATCGGACTGAGGACGTACCTCAATCGCTTGGAACTAGAGGGTCGGAGGACGCGAGTGGGCTCATACCACGCTACGGGTGGAGATGGAGAGTGTCGAGTCGCCCCGAGGGAGACGAGAGACGAGACCGCATAGCGCGCACGTTCCTCCGTCAACGCGTACACGAGAAGCGCGTTCCTCGAAAAATGGGGGAGGCGACTAGCAAAAAGGAGCTCGCTCCACATACCCTCAAGCCAGAAAAAGGGACTTGGAGGCAGCTCAGCCAATGAGAGCTCGTCAAGCTCGGTCGGAGCGTGACCACGATCCCAGCCGGGGCAATCCCTTTGAAGGGACGAAGGGAGACGCATTCAACAATGCCGTGCCCCATGGACCTCTCAGGCTGTAGGGGCGCCAACGCCCATTCCCGGCTCGTGGCCTCGCCGAGAAGGTTGCACGAGCCGGTCGGCGACCCGGAGCGCGAGCGTTCCCGGAGACACAGTACCGTAAGATAAATGCCTCACGGCCGCGGGATAGGAGAATGAGAACAATTCAGGCAAGGAGGTCAACGAGAGACCGATGGCACCCAACGAAACCACGGCAAACTTCACCACCGTAAACGACGTCTGGATACCGGACGGGCACGCCGTGCTTTCGTCACTCCCGAAGCGGCACAAGGGCTGTTTGACGAAGAGGAGGTTACGTTGCTGGGACGAATACAAGGAGGGAAAGAATGTTACTCGAACCGAGGCTCGAACCTCATAACGCCATCACTCACCTCCTCTTCGACGAAGCGGGAGAATAGACGGTGCTTTGAGGGCACAAGAGCAGGGGGGTTGAGGAAGGATTCGGATTTCTTTACGGTGACTACTGTCGCGAAAGCTAGCGACTCAGGTGGCGGAAGCAAACGGACGCTTAAGGGGCCTTACGGAGAAAGAGGGGCTAACAAAGGACGCGCAGGGAGCGCCGATAGACTCGACCGGTCAGTGCTCCGTCCCGTCGGGGAACGCCGGCGGCCCGGAAGCCCGCCCGCTCGAGGGGCAGTAGCTAGGGTGCGACGGTACACCCGCCTCCGTCTCGTGAAGCGGTGGAAGGGCGACTACGCCATGCGTTGTCCACCCGCCAGCTGGGTTGACCGAAGTCGCGGGTTCGTCGGCCATCGAAGAGCCGAGCTCGCGACTCTGGTAAGGGTCTCGAAGACCCTGGCGTGGCACAGGGCCAGGAAAGCTCACGGCCGACGGGGCGACACGTTCGGCCCTGAGGGCGTCCCGCTCGCCGCGGTATCTATCGCGATCGGACGCCGCGCGCCGGAGACCACTCGCCTGTAGGGAGGACGACTCTCGTAGAACCTTCAGCTCATCCTGAGAGCCGCGGAGCTGCTCCGCGAGGGAGTCACGCTCTGCGGCAAACGCCTGTCGTTCCGCCCCGAGACGGCGCGCTTCGCTGCTACGTTCGACATACCAACTCGTGAGGGTACGGAGTAGTCCCTCTACAGTCCAAGCCCTATCGACCAGACTCCCCAGGGCGCGAGACAACCTGGGGATTGCAGTGAGCTCGTCGCGAGCTA
Source organism: Chondrus crispus (assembly GCF_000350225.1). Lineage (NCBI taxonomy): Eukaryota > Rhodophyta > Florideophyceae > Gigartinales > Gigartinaceae > Chondrus > Chondrus crispus. Next base: position 20,725 of record NW_005179242.1, read on the forward strand.
GGTCAAGGGTCAACGCGGTGTTCCGTTGGGCACTGAGGCAACCGACGGAGCCAAGAGAAGGCAGAGGGGGCAACGGGGACCCCAACGCAGTATCGTGACCCGCCTTGGGAAGCACCGACGGCACGCTTACCCTGGCCAACGCGATAGCGGGAAGCTCGCCGTCCAGGTCACGATACCGCTTCCGACGCGCCTCGCGCGCCGTAGACCCGACGCCTCCCTTACCTCGGGACGGGCCCGCGGTGGGGACGCTTGGACGGGCCATGAAGGAGTCGCTCCGATGGTCATACGCGAGAAAGAGGCTCCGAGTCCCTGTCGTGTAGTCCGTCCAAGGACGACGATTACGTTCGGGCACCGCACCGGCGCAGTGCATCAGGTCTAGTACAGAGGAGTACGACCAGGCCACACACGGTGAGCCACGCTCGAGAGGATGCATGGAAACGTCCGGAAGGGATAGCGCCACTCGCCCAAGGAAGGAGAGTACCCCCACGGGCTGCACGAAAGCACGCCCGTGGAGGGAGACCTCATTCATGAAGGCGTTACCGAGACACCACGCCCATTCTTGCTCCACGTTGTACGAGAGGTAATCGAAAACCGGGTGCTTCGGGTCACCGCAGGCGAAGCCGAAGTGCTTCAAGACGTAGGGGAGTAACGGGTGAACTCCCAACGAGGGGAGCGACTCCCCTACGACCGGCGGAAGCTCAGGGAAATCGCTTCTCGACAAGCCCCGGGAGAACGAGGCGGACGGGAACATGCGCCCGTCCTCTTCCCCGCGGTGCCGGTAAGTCGCCCAATCGTTGGGCGCCAGGGCAATGTAGTGAATCCGCATGAGGGAGCATGCGGACTTCTGGAGGGCCGCTCGCGCCTTAGAGCAAGTGCGCGGACGGGGGCCGACGTAGAGCCCGGTGACCTCCGGGAGAATGAAGCGAGGGGGACCACGGGGGCCCCGGTGGAAGAGGTACGCCGACATCTGGTCGACATACTCGACCTCTTCCTCGCAAAAAGCGAAAGTCCTATCGCTAGGAATCTCGTCGGGTAGTTGGTAAGGAGCGCCACCGCCCTCGGCGAGGAGGCGACCCAGCGCCAAGGAGGCCTCTTCGGTCAGCCCTCCTTCGTATATGGACCGAATTCGTAGAAGGTCAGGACGTAGGGACTCCCTTGACAGCAGCTCGCCCACGGTGACGCTCGCCTGCGTATGGCGTCGCCACGCGTATGTCAAGCGACCGAGCGGTAGCGGGATTGACCGCTCCAAGGGCACCCCCAGCCACCTCGTGGAGGTGTTGGACGCCTCCCTCTCTCCGCCCTCGTCGAGGCGGGGGGCAGCGCGCGGCGCACCGGGATGCCGGCAGCTGCCAAAGGCCCCATGCGAGCCCTCCCTGGGGTCGTACGGGCCACCGCGGGGCCCCGTCATGAGGCCTCCACCGGATGACCCGACCGCGTCGTCAACACGCTCAGGTCGAAGCGGCACCGAGGCCCCAGTCACCGGACGAGCATCTGGCAGCGGGATGATGGAAGGCGGGGGCATAACTCGTCGGACACGGTAGAGGCGCGACCCCCCCGGGACTTCCGGAAGGGACGCGGAGGCCACCATGGCGAGGGAGCCGACGAATCGGCACCTCCCTTCTCGGCGGAGGTGGGGTCCTCAGTGGTCAAGGGGCAGACACCCGGCGTGCTCGATCCACTGCCAGGCGGGGGCAGAGGGAGCGAGGGACCGCCCCGAGAAGGGATGAGGGACGACATAGGGAGACACGGGACGGGCGAACCGAGTACGCGACCGACAGAGGTGACGAGCCCGTGAGGAAGGACGGGAGAGGGCGCCGACCGAGCTGAGGCCGGATGAACGAGGGCGGACTCCCACGACGGGGGTAGTAGGGTGATGACGAGAACCAGCCCGGAGGGCACACGCAGGATCGCGCGCCGGAAAGGGGGCGGGGGTGACGGAGTGACGACGAATTCGTCGTCCCCAGAAGGGGAGGAGGAATGACCTGCGCGCGCGTAGGGAGGTGCGAGACGGAACACGGAGGATAGCAAGCAGGGAGCAGAGTCGACAGGGAGAGCGGAATCGACCGTATAGACGGCGTGGCCGGACATGTTGTCCCCTCTCTACAAGCACCCGTGGACGCGGACGTCCCCGCTTAAGGGGGGGGGCCGTGTAGTATAACCCCCCCCCTGGGGCTTTATTTTAGATTAGATCAACTCAGAATCGGATCGGGTACTGTAGAGCTCGATGCTCTACAGTACCACCACGTGTAACCCCGAGTACAGGGGGCGCACGTGTACACGTGTACGCGCGGGACCGAAGAGCGCACACACACACGTGTACTGTCAGCCCCGATGGCTGACAGTATTACAGTGTCGACCGACCGCTACAGTACGTCGCTACAGTACATCGGTACTGTACTATTATGATAGGTTATTATGTACATTAAATATGGAGCGGACCGGCGGCGGTGGAGGAGGACAAGCACGGACTTGTCACCCACCGACCGTCAAGGTCCGACTTCCCGCTTATTCTAAGGTAGCGCTCGCTAACTACCTTAGAGCGGCACCGAGCGCGGGTTGAGGACGCGCGCGGTACGCCCACGAGTCGGCTCCGCCTCCGCCCGTCGGTACTGGATCGTTACCCAGTACCGCGCCGGGGCGTCGAGGCGTCGGACCGCTCGCGCGTACCGGCGTCCTCCCCGTTCCCGCTCTACCACGCTACCCGGGCCCGCTGCCCGGTGCCGTTAGCTGGTGTCCTGCTTCACCCCTGTCTTCCCGATCGGACGGGGTCTCGGTCGAACTGTGCATACACCCCTATCGCTGGGGGTGTTTATGCTACAAAGTGAACCCAAGGAAGATTGAAGCTGTTCAAAAATGGGAAGCTCCTCGTAATGTAAAGCAAATTCAAAGCTTTCTTGGTCTTTGTAACTACTACCGGAGATTTGTAAAGGACTTTGCGACGATAGCAACTCCTTTATCTAATCTAACAAGAAAAGGTACACCTTTTCAGTGGGGGCCATCACAAAAAGGAGCATTTGAAGAACTGAAGAGCAAACTAGCAGAGGCTCCCGTACTTCGATACGCAGATCCCAGTTTACCGTATGAAGTAACTTCTGACGCATCTCAAACAGGTGTTGGTGCTGTCTTGACGCAAACTGATGAAACCGAATGCCGCCCAGTAGCATACGCTTCACGGAAACTGAATAAAGCAGAACAAGGATACAGTACACGTGAAAGAGAACTTCTTGCTATTGTGTACTCTTTACAAACTTGGAGACCATACCTACACGGCTCAAAGTTTAAGATACTGACTGACCATCACCCATTGAAATACTTGGATTCACAACGAACCTTATCCCGAAAACAAGCCAGATGGGTTGAATTCATGCAAGAGTTCGACTACCACATTGATTACATCAAGGGAAAGCAGAATACAGTAGCTGATGCATTATCGAGACAGTACCAGGAAGTGCACCAGACATCAGCCAGTGTTGTGAAACAGTTGATGGCATTTACACTAGTAAAGGCGGATGAAAATATTCTCAAAAGCCTTGAACGAGAGTACAGAAAGGACCCCGATTTCAAGAATGCGTTTGAAACCCCAACTGCTCCGTTCAGTAAGAACAAAAACCGCCTTTACTTTGAGAATAGGCTCTGTATTCCGAAAGGAAAGATCAGAGAAATCGTGTTGCACGACAATCACAAATCTCTCTTTGGTGCACATCGAGGATTCAAAAAGACCTTACAATATGTCAGGAGACATTTTTATTGGCCTAGCATGAACAAAGAACTACACGAATACATCAAGACATTCCCAAAGTGTCAAGAAGCCAAAAGCCTAACCCAGAACAAACTGGGAAAATTCAGACCATTTCCGCCACCACTAAAGAAATGGGAACAGATATCTATGGACTTCATATTCGACCTCCCGAGGACGAATACGAACAAAACTGCTATACTTGTTGTTGTGGACAAACTCTCGAAACACATGCATTTTGTTCCAATTGAATCAAACCATACTGCCAAAGATACAGCAGAGGTGTTCTACAACGAGATATACAAACATCACGGTCTTCCAAGAAAGATAATATCAGACCGTGACACAAGATTCACAAGTACTTTATGGAAGGAAATCATGAAGCTACTACGAGTCAAGTTAAACTTATCAACCGCCTTCCATCCTCAAAGATGGACAATCAGAAAGGGCATTCAGAACATTGCAAGAAATGCTACGTTGCTTTGTTAGCTATACGCAAAGAGACTGGAGTAAACACCTACCAGGACTCGAGTTTGCGTACAACAATCACATAAGTGACACAACTAAACAAACTCCTTTTTTCCTAGAGTATGGCAAGCACCCACTCTCTGTTTCTGACGTCCTCCACTCTGATGGATCAGAAACACCTACTGTGACCACACAAAGGTTTTTGGAGAACATAAGAAGAGCTAATGAAATAGCAAAGCTGTCCATCACAGCTTCGAACGAACGAAACGCCCAACAAGTCAACAAACACAGAAGAGATCATTCATTTCACGTAGGAGACCAAGTAATGCTCTCGACGAAGAACTTACCACTCAAGACAGGAAGAAGCAAAAAGTTATCACCGAAGTACATTGGACCATTCGAAGTCATCGACATCCTGGCGTCTGGAAACGCATACAAGTTGCAACTACCAGAGAAATATCAAAACCTTCATCCTACATTCCACATATCTCTTCTCAAGCCATACTACAATGATCAACATAGAAGAACTATCGGTCGCGAGTCTGCATTTCAGACCGAAGACAAGATGCCGCCTACAATTGACATCATTTCCCACCGCAACACTCAAGACTCTATCGATTTCTTAGTATCAGAAAACTCAGGAAACATACTTCAAGACAAATGGATTGACGAACAAGACCTTCCAAGCCACAAGCCTTCTATTCAACGTTACTTCGACTCCATCACCTACTACCCACCTCCAAGCTTATTCGAGGACGAATAACCATCTTAAAGGGGGAGGAGTTGTAACGGTTGAAGGACAAGCACAGTATGTATGTCTTTGTAGTTTTACATTTTATAAACATACTGCGCGTGTCTTTCCCGAATGGACTGGCTCCTCCATTCTTTAAAAGGATGGCATAGAACTACAACATAATTTCTATGCCATACCTAAAAGAATTGTCGAAGGAGGAGTACAGTATCCACTAGTACTAAAGAGGATGGTCGGGGAGATTGAAGGCAAGGACATAAGCGATTGTATGGAGATTAGTGGTAGAGTGAAAGGATAGTTTATTATAGTCTAGCAGGTACTGTATTGTTCTAAGTTTCAGCTACGATTTCTATAAAAGGCGCGGCGTTCGGACGGGGAAAGCAAAAGGGATCAGGCACAATCACTCACTCACCCTGAGAGCCACCCAACCTGCAACCCCAAGTGTGTCCAACTTAAGAACCGCCTTGCAAAACCATTCAACACAAGTAAGTCACTCTGTTCATTTTAATAACCCTGCGCACCGCTCAACAGCGCGCCGTGATTCGTAAATCAAGGGGTGCATCATACCGAGCTTTCGATAAGGAAGAGGGTAGAAAGGATGTGTTTTGGATCTTGGTTTGGTTCTGTTGGGAGACGAATCGCATCTCCTTCGATTGCCAGCCTCCCGCCTTTTTTCAAGTGTACAGGGGGGTCGCGATATATACAGCCATCTTTGTTAGTGCCAGCTCCGATATAGAGATACCCTTTTGCGGATGGCACGAATTTTGAGCCAAAAACTAAGGGTCTCCAGAGGGGGCAGTTGGATGGACGTACTGCCCGAGAGCCGCTGCCGCCGCGGATAGATATTATGCAGTTGCTCACTAGAATAAAGATTATGGCGGAAAAAGGCAGGGTCGATGATGCAATTAGACATTTGCAAAAGTGTAGGCTGGCATTTATCGCTGCGAAAACGGAGGAAGTCAATGCGACGGCTCAGAAGCTACTAATGACATAAATGCTTGATTAGAGTCTGTAGTGAAGATGCAAAGTACGAGTGATGGAGTCTTGCGATTGGTCTTTCTGAGCAGTGATGCAAGGAAGTGGCTTCAAAAAAGCCGCAAATCTCATTAGCTTACAGTGCCTGGTTCGATATAGTGCCGTTTTCGGCCTCCTGACACAGGGAGGCACTATATCGCGATGCCCGTGTACTGGCATTCGGGGACATCAATAAAATGAATAAATTGAATTTTATTATATGCTAAATTGGATCTAGATTTAATTCATTCGCACTTATGCGGGAGGAGACAGGCAATGGTGTTCTCTTGTATGGCACGTTGGTGGTGACAGAGTTATTTTAACTCTGTGTGTGCCATCATACTGTTAAGAAAAGTATTAAATGGACCAATCAGGTGCACGCTGACGTCCATACATGTCCAAACATGCCCGTACATGCTGTCTTAAAGGAGGCCCTGAGGTATGATTAGAGAGAGAGGGACAGAATAGAAGTCAGAAGTAAACCATCCGCTTGGTCGTCTTCGCTCGCTAAGGTGCTCCGCCTAGCCATTCTTTCTGCCCCGTCTCTCCGTCCTATTCCTCCTCCTGTCTTCGACCCTTCCCGCGCTTGCTCCGCCACACGTTAGAATGTGCTCACGTGCAGCCTCGCGCGAGCCTACGAACCGCGTTCAACGACAGTTACCACCGGCTAGTTGCACAGTGGCATTTTGACCACAGCTGCATATGTAGCCATGTTTGTATCCGTTTTTAGGATAGCATGAATCTATCCTATCCTATACCCTCGCTTTCGTGAACCATCACGACATTTCCTTTAGATTCTTTTTTGGGAACTTCTGGACATGGCCGTGATAATGACCACGTAAATGGACATCAGCGTAAACAGTGAGATTTAACTGCAGTTCGGTGTTACGAGTTACTACAATACGACATGGTCGCCGCAGTTGATCTAGGAGTGGTTAAAAGTGGACATATAAAAGTATGGCAAAACGGTGCTGGTGCTCAAATAGTAATGGCAATGCAGGCGGCAATGCTTCGCAATGGAAAACGGTGGTTTTATAATGTATAATGGCGGAGGGAGAACATACCTGACATGAAATGGCAAATGATGTATACTGCAGAAGCGAATGGCCAAGGTAGGGCGCTGTCGGGTGCGACACACTCGTAAGGATGGGTATCGACGGCGGTGGTGAATGTCCGACGACGACGGGAATATTCTTACATACATTTCGCAACAAAATGCCGAAATATTCGCCTCTTCGTATTGTCACCGCCAAGTTTGGTGTACCGATTACCGATGAAGTCCGAGAATGGACCGCAGCCGCTAATTAATTTCGCTATGTGTATCGTTTCGAAAAAATGGGAGTTGAAATGCACTGTTTGCAATGAAAATCCAGGATGTGTGACACCGAGTTCCATTAAAATTGTGATGTGTACTGCTATCCGAGAAATTATGGTGTGCTGACGACCGAAAAAGACTAAAATGTAAATTGTGTACAGTGATTCGCTTTCATGTTGAGGATTATGTTGACTCATTGCCATTGCATGAAATATGCGGACCTCCTGCCAATACGATTTGACATATCGACCACTTTTTCTTATATTCTGATGTCATAACAATGAAAGTCCTTAATCTCTCCTCGTATTCTACCAAATGATATGAAAGATGTCTGTCATGTGTGCCACCATTTCCCAAATGTCGCTTCTTTTTTATGTTCTTCCTTGCTGTGAAAACTATCATATTCCTCTCACATCCGTGTGCTTGGGACCAATCATCTTCTGTTTTACAGATATTATCTATGGAAAATCTGATCGAGGGCCGTGCCTGGGACATTCACCTTCGTCGCCAACCGCGTGTACTTTCCCGTATAGAACAGTATGACGTGGGACAACCCCTTTCATGTCCACAATATGGCAAGCCTCTGTGCACTCTCCGCACCCCGCGGTGCCCGCATTCAAACCATCAAAGCACTGTTTCCAGAGGAAGTAGATCTCTGATCTCGCACTGTTGCCAAAGGACATGTCCCAGTCTCGAAATACCCAGTCCCTACCTCGTGCATACTTGCCTCTATGCGGCATCGACGACCAGTCTTTTTTAAAGCCACCGACACCAGGGCTTTCTCTCCCTTCCCATCTCCGCTCAAATCCACCCTAGATACATCCCTTCTTGTGTCTGTCGCACACCGTCTACCCTTGCTCATTGGGGCAACCCCCTGTTTCTTCAAAAGTTCCCGCATCCTCTCCTCACGTTCCCCTCCTCTTACTTTGTTGAACTAAAGCACCCCCTACCTGGGAGTGCCCTGCTTCGAAAACTACGTCCCTGTCTCACCAACCCCTCCATGTTACCCAATCTGCAAACCACCCTCCGCCATGCCTGGCAGTGCATCAAGCAATTCCAACAAAAGGCTATTTTCCCCAACCGCTGTCTATACTGCACTGCAAATGCCACCGCCGCAGATCACGCAGACCATGTCGTGTTGTCGGGTGACAAGGCACTATATATTGTTTCTACATGGCGCATGTGTGATGATGCATTTGAGCTGCCTTCAACGCTGATTTTCGGATCTAATGCCCACTGAAAGAAGGAAACACATCCTTGCATCGTTTTGATCGTGGTTTCATCTCATAAACCGCAGAAAATGAGTCCTCAAAAGATGTTAGGATATCTTCGGGTCCAAAAGCAGGACAAGTTGGCCTTACGAAGGACAAGGCCTTTTTGTATGCGGCAAAGGGGTTTGAATTGAAAGCCCTTTGAAAGCGCCGCTGTGTCGGCCTTTGGCAAGGGAGGCTATCTTCTTTCGGCACAGGGCAACGACACCAATATTGAGGGAGAAAACTTCGTTGACATGAATAGTTTTAGATTTTGGCAGCGTGTTCTCTCTCTGCCCAATGGTTTCTCGTTGCATGTATCCGGGAGATTTCCATGTCTCAACATTTGAACATCTGGGGGGGCGCGAATCTGACGTCTGACACGTAACCTGGCGGTTGGACAGAGATACCCCAAATGGAGATTTGGGGAATAGGGTCAGTTTGCGAAGTAAGAGGTTTCTGGCTAGTGTCATTTCTCGTTCTATAACTTTCCCGTTGTCACTGCATTCAAGATTAATGCATCTCGTCGATCGAGAGTAGTTGTTTGTTGGCGCTCATTATGACATTATTCGAGTTAGCCGTGCGCCATGGTACGAATCGGGGCTGGCGCCGAGGTCGTGAAAGGGCAATTCACTATATCCCAACACCTAAATACCACCGTCCTCGCCCTTGCTTGAGTAGGCAATAGGCGAGAGGGCGAGCGCCTGTAATGTGTTGAGGAAGTTCCGTCGGTTCTCAAACAATGAGAAGCATTGTTGTATTCAGTACGTCGACAAGAGTCGATTAAGTTCTTCTTCGCGTCGCATTTAACGAGGAACGACCTGTCAGTTCCAAGAGTAGGACACGATTTTCCTTCATTTCTGCATATCTTGCTGGTTGCGATAAGTAGGTTTACATTTTTACTTTCGGAAAGTGGACTCCGTTTTTCGCTGATAAAATGACTCTACAGTATTGTCTCTCTTCATCTTGGTCGCATCTTCTGAACCCTCTTCCCAATTTCGTTCGTTTGATGAATTAGATATTAATTCGTACGCTTTCTGACTGTTTCAGCAGACGTAGTCTTATATTTCAAGGAGCACTTCTCTATTAAAAAGCAACCAATGTATCACTACAAGAGCCTGCGGGACGAACCGACCGGTTCGGATCTAATCGTATTGTAATCAGTGCTCTCCTTTTTTCTTCTACACTTGCATCGTTTTCTATTTTCCTTTTTATGTCCAACGCAATACTTTCCTTTTATTGGAGGGCTAACAATACCTCGGTCCTTTGTCGTGCTTTAGGATCTGTCCTGGTCTGTAAAGAAGGGCGGTCTCCCTCCCCGTTTGTACATCGACCATCGGGACATGTTTGAACCATCTGTGAGGAAGCAATTTCTCTTGGGATCATGGTTCTCGTCTGCATATGCTATCTATAGAGACCTTAACTGACATGCAGTTTTATTTTCTTTGAATTAGGGTAGCATCTGCACAATATCCGGTGGCATTTTGGATGAGGTCCTGGACAACCTATATCAGATATTACAATGATTGGCCATCTCTCAAAATCAACACTACCCACTTTCAGCCCACAACTGCAGCTCTATAGCTCGTTCCCCAGTATATTCATGCACTGTATTTTAATTCTGTTTAACAATACCGCCATCGTTTCGGGAAACCACTACACTGTAGTGGTGAGCATTACTTGCTTTCGACTTCAACCTATTATGCGAGTTTGAAACCGTGGTGTGGGATGCACATTTTAGAAAACGGTGAAAATGCAGATTATCTACAGAGAAAACATATCAACCTTTCAACCGCAAAAACGTTTTTGGGGTTCGAGCCTCTTCTACCATAGTGCCGAAGAGAAGAGCATGTCATTTGATTGGAACTTACCTCTTTCAATTCTAACAAACCTTTGCATCTCATCCAGAAAGTCGGAGCCTCTTCCGCTTGTGGTATGTAGTAAGATAGTTCGGGGAGATGAAATAATATCCACCATTCAAACACGCCTCGCAGATATAATCTATGGAAGAAGTATTCTTTTTATATCGCAAACATCCCCCCTCAAACACTGCCGCGTTTGGTGAACACCGACAAGTTGTCCACAGCTGTGCGATAAAACCCTAAGCTTGTTTCAGCCTAGGCTTCTTCTCAGCAAACCAAATGAGCTGGAATCATCTCATCCCTGAACATCATGGACAGCTCTGCGTCTATATAAGACATGCCCGATTGCCCGAACCAGGTAGTTTGTCCTTCAACATCCCTCGCACTACAAAGCCTTTCTCCAATCCAAAAAGTATCAAATCATCCGAAAAAGCAGGCCTACCTCTCCAACATGTTTCATCGCTGCACATGTTTTCTCTTGGCCCTTCTGGTCTGTTAAGATATCTGAATCATTTATGCGGAATCAAGAAAGATGAGGTAATACTGTAAGAGAGAGGTAGTTACTGTACCTGCGGAATCAAGAAAGATGAGGTAATACTGCAGGAGAGGAGGTAGTCACCATTGTAGCAAGAAACCAAGAAAGACGTGCAACTCCGGATTGCATCAGAACGGGACAGGTGACTACTGCATAATGTAAGGAGGACTCCCCTCACCATGAGCACAAACCTTACACTCAGACCCGTACTTAATAATAGAATTGTAGCTCCACCAGAGAGGAGGCACGACAGACACTACAGAAAAACGCAGATACAACCGACAGTAAAGATTTCAAACTGGAAGCTTAGCTTCCAGCGCCCTTCCAGACCGGAAGGACTTCCCGCTCGCAATTGACGCTGATCTGCCCCACCGGCGTGGAAGTGCAGGCTGTTAGTCTACCGCGAGCTCCCTTCCAGCATCCCTGCGATACTGGATCACTTCGAAGTATACCAGTTCGTCGGCAAACTGGATTATGGACAATTCAAGGAACAATGACCCTTTGGAACACATTCCTCCCCCGAACCCACTACTGGCATCAATTAATCGTTTGGTCGGTCGCTCAGACGAGCAGCATGCTTTAATCGATGGCATGCGGCACTTGCTGGAATCAGAATTTTCATCAGTTGCCGAAGCAAAATGCAGTGCACTGGAACTTTTACCACTCCCAATTGTTTTGTCCAGCAGTGTCCTCAAGTCTCCAATCATTTTCCAAATCCTCCGCCAAGTACTGCGAAAAATTGGAATAACCTTTGAGCAAAAGCATGGACTCCTCGTTTCACAAGCGGTTTCTGAAGCGCTGTATCGCGATGACGTCAGTATGATTCGCACTGCTCGTGAAGAAATCAAATGCTTCAAGAGCTGCAGGAGCGGTGAAGCACCAGCCATGTCAAATGTGAACACAAGTTTAGTTGCAAGCGATAGAGTGGTTGGTAACAAATTTTCTGCTCACAACGAACAGATGGCTTCTTCCAGGAATGTCGATTCAACGTCACGACATTTTTCCGAAAACAGAAGGTTCAGCGGTATATTAGGAAATTCGCCTAGTCTGCCAGAAACCCAAAAGGCGTATCTTACATATTGTGAACAGAAAACTTTCCCTCGTGCAGATCGTGTTAAATTGGTATCCTTAATTTTAAAGGGACCGGCTCTCGGATTCTGGGAAGAGCACATACAGCCTGACCCACAAATCACTCAAGTGGCATCCGTGTTCAGCATGCTTGAAAAGCAATTCGATTCGCCAGCACATCAACGCCAAATTGAGGCAATGACTGTAAGTATGAACATAGAAGATATACGAAGGAAAGAGTCATGCTCGCGCGTAGCTGCTTTAGGTACACTCTATCATGAGGTCAGTCGTCTGAACGAACAGTTCCCGAAGGAAAAAAGAGGCGAAGTTTTCAAAATTAATACACTTATGAAGATTGTAGACCGATATGTGTGGTCTCGCTCAGCGGAGGAGGACGTCATGCAAGGGAAACTTAAGTACCAAGACTTATACACTAAGCTCTCAGCATCTCTGGTTATTTGGGAAAACGAAGTAAGGCGTGGAGGCAATGACCCTGAGTCATCTGACGATTTTCGAACGGCTCAGAGCTCAAGTTTTATTGGATATGGCGCGCAATACGCATATTCGAAGCAAGGAGGCAGGAATATTCGCTTCGGGAGTATGCAGCCATTTCGTGCCCCCGTTCGTTCTCCCGTCATGAGAACCGCTCAATCGACAAGCGGACCCGTTTTCGCGAAAAGTGATAGAGATCGAAAAAGGGACATGACCAAAGTACAGTGTTTTAAATGAAGGAGATTCGGACATTATAGAAGCGACTGCAGGGAACTGAGTGGAGGAAACCTTGCTGAAGCCGCGAGGTCTAGGATGAGAGAAATTGGAGGAAGTCCCAACACAGCAGCTGCACAAGTACTGTATGAGCTTGTCGTTGATGAACAAGAATATTTCAGCCCCAGCAACAGTGAAGAGAGCATTAGCGAGGACGACCCCAATCTTTTTGAAACACTTCTCCTGTCCAATCTCGAACTTAAACAGGAGCCCCACGTCAGTACAGAAAGCATAAGGGACGCAGCACTGGGAAATAATTTTGGGGGTGAGGACGAATTGGCTCAGGCGAATTTTCAGGTGCCAGACAGATCATAAAACATGGGCTTCTGTCTGGCGTCAAACGGCCAAAGGAACCAGACAAGTTTCCAGTAATTGGAGATCCCGTAAAGGGCTGTCGAGTTTCTACACAGAATGTTTACGCCCTAACTCTCAGGAACACTACAGTACAGCAGTTTGAAGGCGCATGTCTAGATACTGGAGCATATCGTACCGTTGTAGGTCTCTCTCAGCTGCTCCTTTATGAGAAGAAATATGGCGTCACCCTCAAACCTTGGCGAGAACCAGCAAACTTTATTTTCGGAGATCACGTATCGCCCTCTCTACGAGTGGTATTCTTAATCATTACAACTCCCCATGGACCAGTACAAGTTAAAACGCACGTGGTTAAGCCAAATATCCCATTTTTGATTGGCCTGGATGTTCTAGATTATCTCGGATGGAACATATTAACTGTGCAAAACAAATTGCAGTCTGTCTACGACGGATGGCTCATGGACTGTGTAAGAAAAAACGCGCACATATATATCGAATGGGATAAAACCGAGTCCATATACTACTCAGCAGAGACTCTCCGGAAATTGCATCATCAATTCATGCACCCCTCCACCGGAAAATTACTCAATCTGCTTCGTCGGGCGTCTCATGAGAAGCTCTGTAAAAATACCAAAGCAATTTTGGAAGACATCCGCAAGGCATGTCATGTCTGTGAGACATACTCGTGTAGGCCTGTGACTTTCAAAGTGCGAATGCCAACCGAAATAATTTTTAACAGAGAAGTGAGACTGGACTTGATGTTCCTGAAAGGGAAACCGGTACTACACGTCGTGGACAGAGATACAAATTTTTCTGCTGCTCGATTTTTACCGTCCCAGTCATCGGAAGCCATTTGGAACACTTTCTTGTATTGTTGGGTTACTGTTTACACAGGCTATCCTCTAAAAATGTTGACCGATCAGGGAACCGCGTTCTGTAAATCTGAACACTGGCAAAGGCAATGCGAGGAGGCAGAGATTACACTGCGTCACACAGGAGTGGAGTCACATAACTCCCTGGGGAGCGGCGAAACGTATCATGCTCTTCTTAGACGCATTTACCACAAGGTTTCTATGTCGAATCCGAATTTCTCAGCACCACTATGTCTATCTCTGGCAGTGAAGGCAATTAATGATACAGCAGGCCCAAGTGGATTGGTCCCCTCACTTTTGCTTTTTGGGACATTACCAAGGCTTCCTAGAGATCATTCTGACAAATCATCCCTTAAATCTCACCCAACCTACAAAGAAAAAATGAATGCTCTTGCCCTGGCTCGGAAAGAATTCGAAACAATCATCACAAAAAATCGCATCGACTTGGCTGTCCGAAAGAAAATACCCCCCTCAGCAAAGCATAAATTTCACCCCGAAGAGATGGTTTATGTCTACCGGGAACGAAAGCGGAAATGGGAAGGACCATTTAGAATATCTAAAGTGCATCACGACAAGTCTGTGATACTGGAAGTCTCGAAGCATTTGCACCAGCAGTTTAACATTTCCCAAATTAAGCATGCCATAACAGATACCAATACCGAATCCTCCCAACCTCACGCGAAACACAGGCAGCTTTCTCAAATTAATCCGGATCACGAGCTGAGACGCAGTGCAAGGGTGAGAACAGAAACCGATAGATACGTTCCAACATTTTTAGTGAGAGACGCTGTTCGAGGAAGCGGCATTTTGTATACAGAGGTCATCAGCCCACGCGATCCGAGAAGCGGAAAATTTGAAGAAGCAAAGTTGAAGGAACTCACGGGGCTCATCGAGAAAGGAACGTTTAAAATTGTTCTGCGAGAGGAGGCAGGCGAAAGACCAAATATAATTCCTACTCGTTTTATCCTTGGCATCAAGCACGGAGATAACGGTACCGAGCTTCTAAAAGCCCGCTTCGTTCTTGGTGGTCACCGCGATCGCGAAAAGCCCTTCCTGGTTCACAACTCAACGACACTACGCCATCACTCAGTTCGAATATTGGTTGCTCTTGCCGCAATTTTTGGGTTCAACCTATGGTCCTCGGATGTCAACCAAGCCTACCTACAAGCTGCAGAGAATTTACAACGCAAGATTTTTATAAAGCCGGACATTTTGCAGTTGTCCTCAAATGAGTTAGTACAAGTAATTAAGCCCTTGTATGGGCTAACAGAATCAGGAGACTACTGGGGAGAAACGAGCAAAGACCATCACACACAAGATCTCAAAATGGAAGCCACCGATGGAGACCTTTCCCTATTTTTTAAGAGAATTGGAAATCGACTTGTTGGTCTATCGGGAAATTATGTTGATGATTTTCTCCGGGCCGGGAATGCCGAATTCAAAAAGCAGTCCACAGCTACCACCGCAAGACGTTTTGATACAAAAGAAATACAAACACCACCGCTGACCTTCACCGGCGTGGCACTATCAGAAGAAGGAGACAAACGCTGCTTATCTCAAAACAAATATATTTCTCGTCTGAGGAGGCTATCAATGGACGATGGATTTGCTCAGTACACATCCTGTTGAGCCAAACTTTTGTGGATGGTCCACTCACGTCCTGATATTGCTTGTGCGGTTTCCATGGCGACCCAGGTAACGGAAAGTCTTTTCTCTAAGGAATCTCGCATTTTAATTAACAAAATTGTAGCACACCTTCACAAAACGCCACACATTAAGCTCTCATACACCAAGCTTGACTTTAACTCACTCTTCATTGTGACGTACACCGACTCCTCCTTTCAAAGCAATCATGACTACAGTAGTCAGCTGGGTTTCATAATACTTTTAGCTGACAAGTTCAACCACTGCTGTATTATACACTATTCCTCTCACAAGTCCAAGCGTGTTGCAAGATCGAGCATGGCAGCTGAAGCTCTGCCTTTCGCGGATGGATTTGACAATTCCTTCATTATCAGGCATGACTTACAAAGAATCATGGGGAGACCATTACCATTGCTCATGTTGACAGATTCGAAAATACTTTTCGATGTTCTCACGAGAAAGAAGTACACAACTGAAAAGCGGATCATGGCAGATATTGCATCTACAAGAGAGGCATACGACGCAATGATTATTTCAAACATCGGTCTCATCAAGAGTATACACAATCCCGCGGATGCCCTTACCAAAATAGGTGCAAACAGTGCCCTTACGACATTACTTCAAACCAACAAAATCAATCATCCCATTGAGCAACACGTAGTAAGCTCGACGAGGATAACAAGTTGATTCCTTAAAAAAAAGGGGGGAGGGGAAGTGTTAATATATCTGAATCATTTATGCGGAATCAAGAAAGATGAGGTAATACTGTAAGAGAGAGGTAGTTACTGTACCTGCGGAATCAAGAAAGATGAGGTAATACTGCAGGAGAGGAGGTAGTCACCATTGTAGCAAGAAACCAAGAAAGACGTGCAACTCCGGATTGCATCAGAACGGGACAGGTGACTACTGCATAATGTAAGGAGGACTCCCCTCACCATGAGCACAAACCTTACACTCAGACCCGTACTTAATAATAGAATTGTAGCTCCACCAGAGAGGAGGCACGACAGACACTACAGAAAAACGCAGATACAACCGACAGTAAAGATTTCAAACTGGAAGCTTAGCTTCCAGCGCCCTTCCAGACCGGAAGGACTTCCCGCTCGCAATTGACGCTGATCTGCCCCACCGGCGTGGAAGTGCAGGCTGTTAGTCTACCGCGAGCTCCCTTCCAGCATCCCTGCGATACTGGATCATGGTCATGGTTACAGTCGCCTTTGCTGTGAATGACAAGCGCGTCGGGGAAGACATCTCTATTGAACAAGATAGCGCGGAGGACATGAAAGTTGCAGACCGATCTCATTTCGACTGTCCGGACTCTCCCACCGGAAGCTTGAAAATTGCTAGACAACAATGCCGCAAGTATCCCGTTAACATACAATGCCGTGTCGCTCGTTACCGCGGATGGTGGTGCACCAGTCGTGATCATGATGATTAGGACTGCTCGCTGAGCTACCCGCACCACCTGGACTGCAGTTGTTAGAATGGACTCAAGGGGTCACCATGGGATTATCAAATTCTTTGTTAGTCTGGAAGTCGACGACAGCTGTTTCAGTCTGAAGGCCAATACATCGCAAAACAATTTCAATCCCTTTTCATGAAGTGTAGTTGCTCGCAAAATTATCTGCGAAGGCTCTCTTTAGTTGGCAGTGCGTGTGGACATCGCGATGTACTCCCTTGCAGTTACAAATAAAATGATGATAACCGGTATCAATGCCTATTCGAACAAAAACTTCTTTTTCCATATCAATAATTCATCCATGTAATCTAAGGCAATCAGCAAACGACAACTCCTGCCTTTCCGCGGATTATCAGTGCCTTCTATGGCAACTTCTCCATCAAATACCCAGACCCACATGTACTCTGATACTAATGTACGTGTCAGAAACATGTTCACCATGCGGTCATAAATCAATACGAAGGGTATCTTATCTTAAAAGTGCAAAGTCCACCGGCCATTTTCCTACGGCAAGTTGCCATGGTATCTGTTCATGTTTACGTACATGTCAGACGCTGCTTCCAGCGGTGCTGTAACGGGCTGCCATCTGCTATGCTCTTCCGAATCGGTTAAATCAGACCGTGTCCACGCAGATAGCATGGACACGCGTATCTCTACGTCGCGCGCCGTCAATGGCGCTCGCGTGTGGCACTATTTCCGTGGGGGAAGTGTCTTGATTTGAGTGGTGAAGGTGTGAGGTGCCTTGCCCCTCTGTTTATTGCAAAGATAGCTACTTAAGTAGAAGTACCTGTTACCGCTGAAAGCTTGACGAAGCAGGGATCACAGAGATGATGCTGCAAAAGGAAAGACATTGTAAAGGATGAAGCCATAAAAGAATCAGTGCTGCTTGTGGTGTCACTAGTTGTTCCCATAAAAGCTCACACTGTGTGCAACAGTCCGCTCTCTCAGAAGAGAGGTTGAAGTTAATTGGAAATCGACGAGAGAGCTGCCTTGACGAGATCTTGGTCAGGATACAAAGAGAGGAAGTGGGTAAGTATCACGGGAATGTCTTCGCCCATGTTGCGGATTGGTTCCCACGGGGGTTCCTCGTCATCGAAGCCCTGCCACTTTGCCTGTACTTCGTATTGTTGGATGTGCCATCCGAATCCAGCAGTGACTGGAAAGTGCGTCAACTCCTCACCATTCCCCATCAATGTTGCTGCGTCCGCGTTACTCGGTCTCTCTGGTGCCAGTGAAATTACCAATTAGACCTTTTTCTAAAAATCTGTGTACTGCCGCACCAATAAAAGGAAATTCGGGGTTTCTCTGACCCAGTACGGCTTGAGATTCTGTATCTCCTCCCAGTTGATCAGCAAACACAGAGCATCGATAACCACCAGTTTGAAGTCATTTGAGGCAGGGGAAGTAGTTTTTTAAATTAATTTATGAAAGATGTTACCACAATATACTTTCGGGGAAGGGTACCATTTTAAAAGTACTGTATTACAGGGACTTCCGAGTAGCAATTTAAGTACTGTATTCATTTACAGGAGAAGAGTAGAGTACTGTAGAACAGATAAAGTTCATGCGAACTGCCGCAGTACGAGGTTAGAGTTTCCATAAAACCAAAGTTAAAGCTTCATTTTAATAAAGAATGACATGTCGGAACAACTGGAAAGTTAAACGCAATCATTGCAATTGTGAACTGCACTTTCATCCCCATAAACTGAATTTTGAAATGCCTACTTTTGGGTTTATTTCGGCACAAAAGAGTCATATTTGTCCCAGAAATTCTGCTCCGGATTTTTATAAACTCGGTATATGCAATAACGAATAAAACTTCGTGACATTAACAGTGGTCGTAAGAAGCGTTTCCCGTGCGCATTTAAGACCTAAATGTTTTCCAGACCTATGTGTATTCGTATTAAAAATCACTTTCTCGCCATATATGGATGAAAAGCCTGTAATTTCCCTGCAGCGTAACCTCAAAAACCCAAACACTTATATTGCTTCTATGAATTTGATGCAATTCTAACTCTATTACTGCCACGTTACAAAACAAAATGGATCCAATACAAAATTTATTTGCATGAAAACAGGATTTTCGAAAAGTTTAATCATCAGCAGCCATGGAAGCATGAATTATTCATCGTAAAAAGCTCATTCCCAGTTGCTGTACTGAAGTGATTGCAACAGCATTTGAGGTCATAATTCATATGATCCGGATAAAATCGTGCTCACGAAAGCGGTGCACAGTTCAGCTTTATTCGTCAATATTCGTTTTTGGGTATTTTGTGGTAGTACGGTTCGGAAGGTACACATCCTCAGTCCTTCAATGCAAAAAAAGTTACCTTTATAACCCTAATGAAATTGATAACGGCTCGGGGACCTTGTGGACCTCTCTATCTAACAGAACGATACAGCAGCTACGTAAACGTCATGCAAAGAAAGATTCAAGTTACATACGCCCACAAGCCCTTGGATTTGAACTTTTTGTCTTTCCCTGATTTGAAAGGTCATCTACTCCAGGATAATGGATTCCGGGACTTTTTGCAATTTTTGGGTGAGAATGGCCCACACGGAAATGAGAAGGCCAGCTAAAAGATTAGATAGAGTATATGTTACTGGCGAGAATGCTCTATTTGCATCTTTTCTAATACATTTTTTCTAGTAACATCTACGATCGCTTCATGAGACTTTTTAGAGTACTTGTAGAAAACTTCGGCTTGCAATAAGAAACTTTGGATAAGTCTGAGCTGCCAGATATTACATCATAGAAATATCACACAAGCAAAAAGTACCTGAACTATGCGCACGTTTTCTTTATCCGCAGCAGCATATACCGTTGCAGCGTTTCTTTGCAAAAATACACCTGTGAGCGAAATTACGGATTGAACTGCGTACTCATGTTGGAGAAGAAGACGTGTTATGCTTAATATATCAGATGCGTACTCATAATAGTAAGAATTACAAACGTTTTTAAAAGTAAGGTTCTCTTCATTCACACATTTACAGCTATCTAGACTTGCGGAAAACGCCCTCTCCTTCCACCGTACCTCTGTTTCCGATTCCCCGCTCCTTTCCGAGTACCTACAGGCCCAATTCCTCCCCGATCCGAGCATCACTCTTCCGATCAAGAGCCTCCCCCGCTTCAAGGATTCACATGCAAACTAGTCTAATTCTGTCCCTCTTTGCAAGCTCTCCAAGGGCACTCTGAAAAGGCTTCGGCAGCATATGAACTCCGTCCACCCGCCTGATGCACTTGGAAACCCCTCTCTAACCAAGGTTGGTCAAATCATTGGCCGGGATGCTGTTCCTGTCCAGTCTCTGTTTAGTGGTGCCAAGACCAAATACTTTCCCGTTACGGCCGAAGCTCCAATCGGAGAAATGGTCCCCGTTTCCCAATTTCCCGTCGGTATTCCTGAATCAAAAGAAGAAGATCCTATCCAATCCGCCCCGGTGTCCTCACCCTGCCCCATGGACACATCGACCAACTCAACTCTAGACCTCATCACTCCAGACCCCACCCCATCAACGTATGAGCTCCACAAGTGTGTGGCTGACGTACTGGCCCGTCTAACGTGTTCCAGTTCAATCCTGGCCCACGGTCGGCGATCTCATGCCGAATTAGAGGAAAATGACGAAGACTCCAGCATCGCCCTTCGCAACACATTCCTGGCGATCACCGACTTTGATGAAGCCCTCGACGGTCTGCCTCTAAGCCGTGAGAAGGCAGCTCAACTCACGGGTGCCCTCACGACGGAGGACGCTCAGGCGACTTTATCCACGGTTGCAACCTGCGTCCATCTATACTTTCAAAGTATCGCCAAGGTCGTCAGGGACGTCACGCATGGATTTCGTCAAGCGATAAACCTCCACGGCACCACGCCCTTCCGACGGCTTCAATCCATCGCAGAACGAAGATATGCTAGTCATGTCGCCCGCCTCCTCTTCTTCACCCATCAGACACGGGACGCCGACTTTTCCCGTAATGAACAGACTTCCGTCGCGATCGACGCCTTCTTTCATGAGCTCAATCGCATATCTCTCCACGAGACCCCAGGTGAAACTCTCTCCCACGCCTTACACAGTCGCCTTCACGATGCCATGAAAAGCTTGCTCCTCGTCCGGCTCCGGTATGTCGACCTCCTCACCAACTTGGCCGTTCGTAATTTTGTTGTCGCCGCTACTGTCGTTGCAAGTTCAGCCCCACTCTTCGCCGAGACTTCCCCGACCCTCAGACGCGCCGAAGCTGGTGACATGAGTCACATTCTTGCCGCCCTCCAATACGCTGTTTCCGTGACAGCGATTCAAGAACTCCGCCGAGTAGCAGAAACGCCCCTTCCGGCCGCCCATCTCAACGAGAACCACCAAGATCCAGCTGCTGCCATCATCGCAACCGTCGATCAAGATGCCAACACTGCCGCTACATTCATACGAAAAACTTTGGATGTCATCATGCGAATCATAAAACATGAGGAAGGTCCAATCTCTTTCGCCGTCTGTGCCATTCACAAGCAAGACCCTTGCGGCATTATCAAGTCTCACCACCTCTCCATGCCTCTTCTGGGGACCATCATCACAAACCAGCACAGGACTTTCGACAAGTTCTTCTACGAACACTGTCTTTTGGGGGCCGAGCTCCCTCCTCATTTCCAACGAATCGTTTTATCTCTGCGTGACGACTCCACGAACCGCGCTCCTGGCTTTTCCTTTCTCTCCTCCTTCACTCACCACGCCTCCTGGGTGCAGGCCAACGTTGCCCATCTCCTCCATGCTCTAATGAATCCATCGCCCGATTACCTCCATCGCACACCTTGCGTCCACCGCACATGTTCTTTTCCGCGCAGGGTTCCTACACAAGGCGAGGCATCCGGTCTTGGCCCTTCTCCTACCTCTACTGCCTCCTCTGGCCAAGACCGAGAAATTCAAGTCGCTAGTGTTCGAATGACGAAAACAGGAGTCTTGCAGTTTCTCGTACATTGCCAAATCATGCAAGATTCCCTCCTTACCATTATGCATTTTTTGTCCGGCTCTCCCGGTCGAGCAACCGAGATATGCACTTATAGGCTACAAAATGGGGAGAACAACATCCGGAAAATATTCATCGGCCACCACTCCGAAATTTTGTTTAACCCTGGCTACTGCAAGTCAAGGGCCGCACTCGGTTACAACCGCGCGGTGTACCGACTCCCCGACAAACAAACGTGGTTCCGAATGATCTCATACTTGTCGGTCATTCGCCCCTTGGAATGCGAAATGGTCAGAGCTCTCCATGGTGACGCAGCCATGAGAACCCGTTGGACATTCTTATTCGCCAACAACGGCCAACGCTTCTCACCAGCACGTGTCACAAAGGTCATCAGGACTGCCCTGCAATCCAGGAGCGTTCACATCTCCTTCAAGGATTACAGGCAGTGCACTAGTGGAATGGTTCTGCTTATATGTCAGAATAAGCTCCACAGCAGCATGAATGACATATTGGCAGAACACACCACAGCCGGACACCAACAAGCTGCGCATACCTCCTCTATCGCCCACAAACACTACGGACGAACTACCTTGCTAATTCCCGACTGTCCCGCCGCCACGCGAACAAAGCACCGCCAATTCTCCCACGAATGGCACCGCCATCTGAAGCTGCCGTCATTTTATAGTGACCGCGCTTCTTCACAACTGCTCCCCCTCCAACATTCACAACAACTCCAGTCTCGAGTGACCTCGCTATCCCAACATGAGCCGCAGCCTGTCTTCCAGGTTCATCAACCGAAGCCCCTCCTTCATGCTCTCAACGGAAGCACAGCAGACGAGCTGCAACAACTGCAGCCAAACCCGTCTGCAGTCAAATTCCCCAGCACTTTTTCTGTAGGGTCCCACCCCAATCACAGTATTCGTCTCGATAACCCCCCGAACGATATCCTCCCTCCCCTCGTCAGGCCTCTGCTGTCCGCTCTCAAAAAGGCCACACGTTTTAAATCTGCGGAATTCATGTCTCAAACGCAGTTTGCCATCACAGCCACTGTGTTTGCGTCGCAGAACAACACCCTCGTACTGATGGCCACCGCATCAGGAAAGTCTATGGCAGTCCTTCTACCAGCTTTCATGGAAAATAATATCAAGTCCACTGTCGTAGTCGTTCCCCTCAAGGCCCTTGTATCGGAGTACATGAGGCGCGCGACAAACTTCGCCCTACTCGCATCACATTGCGCGAATGGACAAGGATCAGTGGAATTTGCCGACCTCTACATCCTCACGGCCGAACAGTTAGCGCGGCCGTCCTTCAAAGAGCTGGTTGTTCGACTTATGGATACTAACAGGCTCGCTCGAGTAGTCATTGATGAGGATCATCTCACAGCCATGTGGCAACATTTCCGCCCTGAATTGAAGTTTTTGCGTCGATCCCTTTCTACCATCCCAAAGTCAGTCCCTCGTGTACTCCTCAGTGCCACCGTCCCACCCTGCGAGAGAAGAATCATAGAGCGCCACGGCATTAACACAGCCTTCCTTTTCTCAATGCCTTCTCAAAGAAGGAATCTCGAGTTTGTTGTTCATACCTTCAGTGACGACACTGACCCGGGCCTAAACACTCGCACTCCTGAAGGCTTCTTTGCCACCGCACAAGAAGTCATGAAGATGAACTCAGTAAGGTTTCTGCATCAGCACTTCCTCGATTGCACCAACGCTCCAAAGCCGTTGTCCGAAAATATATAGAATCATCGCTTTCGCCCTGACCCGCCAAGAATCCACTTCTCTCCACAAAGCCCTGACGGCCGCATATACACGAGGAAGTGTTGCCCTCTCCAATCAACGCATCGCAGTCGAGCCGCTCATATATCATGCCGGCCTCACAAACGAAGCTCGCGAAAAGGCCCACAACGACTGGACAGCCAACGAACAGCTCTACGACATCATAAAAACCAAGAACCTCGTACCTTCAACTCTGTTCCGTATTATGGTTTGTACGTCCGCCTTCGGTACCGGAATAGATGTTCCGGATGTTCGAGCAACAGTTCATCTTGGCGCCGCAAGAAGCCTCGTCGACTTTGCACAGGAGAGTGGCCGATCTGGACGCGACGGACACCACGCATTCGTCTTCGTCCTAAACTCAACCCAGTACAATAAGAGCTTCGAAACCTCCCTCCTCAAAAAGGGCAACATTTACGAAAACCATCTCGCAGTAACAAACCGAAACGAGACGATGAATTGGGTCCTCAATACCACAGATTGCCGCAAAGATGCACTTTACAAAGTCGTGGATGGCCAAGTCTCTGGTGTCTGTCGCTTCGACAAGCACGCAGTCTGGTGCGATGTTTGCAGATCTATGTTCCCCTCCCAGCCAACTAATGCACCGCACACCCCTCAGAGTTCACAATTTCACACACCGGATACCTCTAGACCTTGGGATGCAAATTCGCAATCCCAGTCTCAGCAACATTCGCTTCCCACCGCACCATCGCAATCGCAGTTGCCACCTCCACATCAAGATCAAGATCAAAACCATCTCGAGCCTCAACGGCAAAACCAAATCGGAGCCACCACATCCACGCAGCACAACCTCGATGAAATGCTTCTCTTGCTTGAGCAATCCGCTCCAGCCAACCCCCTTCCAGCCCCTCCAGTTCGAAGAATCCTTACCTTCTCCCCACAACAATCAATTGAACGCTTGCAGCCTTCCGCATCGCCTTCAATGCAGCAAGCACCATTTCCAATCCGTCCACGTTCACTTCCGACGGCGTCACCATCTTCGCAGCAAGTCCTTTCGGGCAAACGGCCCGCGTCACTTCCACCATCTGGAACAATTTCGTTCAAGAGCTTACGAACTTCTCCCAGTATGGCGCGCCAAACCCAACCTAATGTTCTCACAAACCGTTTCCCTTCCCCGTCACCTTCCCTTTCGTTGCCATTTAGTCACTTCCAGGCAATTGACACGGAATCCACCGTTCATCTGGTAACTCAGTTCCTCCTCCCAACCAAAACAACGTGTCTCTTATGCCACGCTTCTCTTCGCCGTTCCGGTACTGAACATCCTCAGAATGACTGTCCATTTATGGAAAGAAGCTGCATTGCCTGTTTCTCTACGACCCATTTCGTCCCATCTTGCCCCGTCCCAAGAAATGTCCCTCTCAAGTGCTATGATTGCCGCCTCTCGCACTCCCTTGGACAACCACTTCACCCCACATTCGGCCAATACGGTCGTTGCGATCTACGTCCTATGATATCACTCGCCTGGAACCTTTGGCGAATGAAGTCTTTCCAGCATAGGATCGCTGAAAACCTGTTCCCTTCCGAAATCCTTTGCCGCTTCAACTCCGTTCCCCGTGCCCGCCCGGCCCGGATCACTGAGAAGGACTTAGCCGTCATCTTCTCGGATGCAGCCATAGAGTCCGCTGATGAGAATAACGACCATATGCCTTTGACAATATGGCTCCCACTGGCTTGGGCCATACATCAAGGTCTTCTCCAACTGGACTTCCAGTAGTTTTCTATCTCCACATACTGCAGTATTAGGACCACATTTTCAATAAACTCTCAACAATAGAAATCTTCAATCTTCTCGGAAACGGAACCATTAACATGTCACAGCGATCCTCACATTTCCATGTGCCCGTGCAATCACTACCGGCCGTTTCTGTTGAATCATTCATTTATACATCTTCTACGTCGCGCCATATCCTACTGCTATGCTCACCAATTGTGCCGTTTTGCTGTTTCTCCACTATGCAAACCACCCCACAAAATTTACACTTGTGCTTTTGTAACGGCCATCTACTACAGAAGTAGCTGAAACAGAAAAGAAACATGCGAACACATCGTTCAGGCCTCTTGGAGGACGCGTGTTGCGTGTAGCCCTCTCGAAAGTATCATTCTGGCACACCTTCAAAACGCATCATTCTCGCACCCCTCCAGAACGAATCGTGCACGCATCCACCCGAACGTATCATTCTCGCACCCGTCCAAAAAGCATCGTTCTCGCGGCCGTCCGGAACGCATCACAGGTGCACCCCTCCGGAACGTATCATTCTCGCACCCCTTTAGAACGCATCATAGGCGCACCCCTCCGGAACGTATCATTTTCGCACCCCTTTAGAACGCGTCGTCGGCGCACCCCTCCCGAACGTATCATTCTCGCACCCCTTTTGAACGCATCGTGGGCGCACCCCTCCGGAACGAATCATTCTCGCACCCCTTTTGAACGCGTCGTGGGCGCACCCCTCCGGAACGTATCATTCTCGCGCCCCTCCAGAACGCATCCTGGGCGCAACCCTTCCGCACGTATCATTCTCGCACTCCTTTTGAACGCGTCGTGGGCGCACACATCCGGAACGTATCATTCTCGCGCCCCTATAGAACGCATGATGGGGGCACCCCTCCCGCACGTACCACTCTCGCACCCCTCCCGAACGTATCATTCTCGCACCCCTTTTGAACGCGTCGTGGGCGCACCCCTCCGGAACGTATCATTCTCGCGCCCCTCCAGAACGCATCCTGGGCGCAACCCTTCCGCACGTATCATTCTCGCAACCTTCCCGAACGTATCATTCTCGTCCCCCTTTAGAACGCGTCGTGGGCGCACCCCTCCCGAACGTATCAGTCTGGCACCTCTTGAAACCCATCGTCGGTGCACTCCTCCCGAACGTATCATTCTCACACCCGTTTCAAACGCGTCGTGGGAGCACCCCTCCCGAACGTATCATTCTCGCACCCGTCCAAAAAGCATTGTTCTCGCGGCCCTCCAGAACGCATCATAGGCGCACCCCTCGGGAACGTATCATTCTCGCACCCCTTTAGAACGCATCATAGGCGAACCCCCCCGGAACGTATCATTCTCGCACCTCTTTTGAATGCGTCGTGGGCGCACCCCTCCGGAACGTATCATTCTCGCACCTCTTTAGGACGCATCGTGGGTGCACCCCTCGGGAACCAATCATTCTCGCACCCCTTTCAAACGCGTCGTGGGCGCACTCCTCCCGAACGTATCATTCTCGCACCCTTCCAAAAGCATCGTTCTCGCGCCCCGCCAGATCGCATCATGGGGGCACCCCTCCCGAACGTATCATTCTCGCGTCCCTCCAGAACGCATCATGGGCGCACCCGTCCCGAACGTATCATTCTTGCACCCCTTTAGAATGCGTCGTGGGCGCACCCCTCCCGAACGTATCATTTTCGCACCTTTCCAAAAAGCATCGGTCTGGCGCCCCTCCAGAACGCATCATGGGCGAAACCATTCGGACCGTATCATTCTGGCATCCCTCTAAAACGAATGATGAGCGCACCCCTATAGAACACATCATGAGCGCACCCCTCTCGAACGTATCATTCTTGCACCCCTTCAAAACGCATCATTCTCGCACCCCCTCAGGTCGCATCCTATACCCACCCCTCCAGAACGCATCGTGCGCGCATCCCTCCCCAGCGCATCGCTGACACACCCGTCCAAAATGCGTCGTTGAGGCAACGATCATCGAAACATGCATACGGCGCTTTTCAATTTCGCGCAGTAAATAACTCAGAAAGCTTTGATGTTCAGGACATAAATTACGCCGACTTATTTTGTAACTCGTACATGCGCACTGCGACGCTGTTAGTGCAGTATAAGGCCCTGCCACTAAATCTGCCTGCTGCCATTGCCCCCCTCTCAGCACGATACGTTTTGGGGATCTGACAATCTTGCCAGACGAGGGACATGGTACGTGATAAAATATGTAGTTAATAATATTGCTCATGCGCCTCCAATCGCACACGGCACAAACTAAATTTTGCGCATTGACATTTTATTGGCTGTGCGCCGCCGTCGACAAAATTTTAGTCAGAATTGCCAACAGCAATGTTGCCAATACAGCGCGTATGGGGGTGTCGCCGTGTAAATCGGCCTAAAACGAATCGTCCCACCAGAAAACTCTCGCCGTTAAAACCGCCCAGCACGATACGCTTTGGGCCATATACCGTAGGCAGTACCAAAATCGCACATACGTCGAATCAGGTCTGGACGATACGTTTTTTATCATTACGTATCGATCCTGAAATGTGCCCAAAACGTATCGTCCCGCGGGAACTGAGGCCAGAACTAAACATAGCCCGCATCGTGGGCGCAACCCTCCCGAACGTATCCTTCTCGCACCCGTCCAAAAAGCATCGTTCTCGCGCCCCTACAGAACGCATCATGGGCGCACCCCTCCCGAACGTATCATTCTCGCACCCTTTTAGAACGCGTCGTGTGCGTATCCCTCCCGAACGTATCATTCTCGCACCCGTCCAAAAAGCATCGATCTCGTGCCCCTCCAAAACGCATCATGGGCGGACCCCTCCCAAACGGATCATTCTCGGACCCCTTTAGAACGCATCATGGGTGCACCCCTATAGAACACGTCATGAGCGCACCCCTCTCGAACGTATCATTCTTGCACCCCTTCAAAACGCATCATTCTTGCACCCCATCAGGTCGCATTCTAGACCCACCCCTCCAGAACGCATCGTGCGCGTACCCCTCCCCAATGCATCGCTGACGCATCCGTCCAAAATGCGTCGTTGAGGCAACGATCATCGAAACGTGCATACGGCGCTTTTCAATTTCGCGCAGTAAATAACTCAGAAAGCTTTGATGTTCAGGACATAAATTACGCCGACTTATTTTGTAACTCGTACATGCGCACTGCGACGCTGTTAGTGCAGTATAAGGCCCTGCCACTAAATCTGCCTGCTGTAATTTTCCCCCCAGCCCGATACGTTTTGGGGATCTGCCAATCTTGCCAGACGAGGGACATGGTACGTGATAAAATATGAAGTTAATAATATTGCTCATGCGCCTCCAATCGCACACGGCAAAAACTAAATTTTGCGCATTGACATTTTATTGGCTATGCGCCGCCGTCGGTAAACTTTAGTCAGAAATTGCCAACAGCAATGTTGCCAATACAGCGCGTATGAGGGTGCCGCCGTGTAAATCGGCCTAAAACGTATCGTCCCACCAGAAAACTGTCGCCGTTAAAACCGCCCGGTACGATACTTTTTGGGCCATATACTGTAGGCAGTACCAAAATCGCACATACGTCGAATCAGGCCTGGACGATACGTTTTTTATCATTACGTATCGATCCTGACATGTGCCCAAAACGTATCGTCCCGCGGGAACTGAGGCCAGAACTAAACATAGTACACACTTTCATGGCGTAATATACTTAGGGAATATCCCCTAAATCCCCTAATCCATCTAAACCACATAATCCACCTAAACCACATAATCCACACAATCCACATACTCCACAAGTCCCTCCTCCTCCACCTACACCTCCTATCCTCTAAAATCCTAATTTATAATATACAGTATACGCCCTCTACCCTGATGCCATTTTCGACGCCTATCCGTCAAACCCATGGGTATAGGGGCGTTTCGCTACTTGCAACTTGACCATGTGTTCTTCGAGTACGAGGTACTATTCAAATATGATGTCTTGCATAGAAATGAATTTCGGTTTTGCTAAGTCCGGCAACGACCTTTGATGTTCCTATGCATACAAAGTGTGCCATTTAAAGGCAGACGGGGAGTGTGCAAGTAGTCCATGTGAGTCCGTGGGGAGCTTGTTGCTGTGCTCTGATTAGAAATGCACTGGTTTATTAATATTTATTGCCAGCGTTGGTTTTCTGATTAAGTAGTCTAACGCCCGGTACCCCAAATGCACGAATGTTCTAAGGATAACGTTTATGTAGATTTAGTGTACATCATTTCCATGGTATACGTGTAATTCCAACCTCAAATTGTTTATGTGAGAGTGCGAGTGCAGTGTCAAGCGCTTCATGACATATTTTCCGATGCTCACCATCTGACTTGTCGGATTGATTGTATTTGTCTTGACGGACGGTAGGCGGTTTATAGTTAT